>NC_041219.1:29980579-30000660 GCF_002837175.3 Physeter macrocephalus | reverse complement strand
GCCATGGCCGCTGGGCCTGCACGTCCGGAGCCTGTGCTCCGCAACGGGAGAGGCCACACAGTGAGAGGCCTGCGTACCGCCAAAAAAAAAAAAAAAAAAAATTATTTAAACAGCATAATAAACTTTCTAATAATTAGAAGTATTCAAAATGAAATGGTAAAACCCAAATAAATTAGTGAAATTGTTTTTTTAAATATCCTAGAAAAACTAGCAAAAAGTGAACTAGAGCTATAGATTTATCAGAGCTATAGATGAATAACAAGCAAACGATTTTAAAATATAAATATTTAAAAGACCTACAAAAAAATATTTAAAGCTAACGTAATTTAAAAAACACTGGATTGTCAAGCATGACAAGCAAAATATTAATCTCTATAAAAACAATGAGCCTGGTGGTGGAATGAATTGGGAGACTGGGATTGACATGTATACACTAATATGTATAAAATAGATAACTAATAAGAACTTGCTGTATAAAAAAATAAAATTCAAAAAACAAAACTGTAGGCAAAATGAAAAAAAAATGAGCCTATTCAAATACATTTTAAAAATTAAAATCTCTGGGCTTCCCTGGTGGCGCAGTGGTTGCGCGTCCGCCTGCCGATGCAGGGGAACCGGGAAATTAAAATCTCTAGTGGATAAATGGTCAAAACTGTAAAAGATAATTCACCTGAAAAGAAAATATAAAGAGTAAACACAAATATAAGGGAAAGTTGAATCAAAATAATAAAGTTAAAACAACCACACACACACACAAAAAAAGCCACTTTATGAAAACTGAATTATTTTTTAAATTAAGAAATAATATGATAATATCAAAATGATAATAGCTTGCGGTGAAACTGGTACATATGGGTTATCACCTTGGAGTACTTGTTTCGGAAATTAATTTGGCAATATATATCAAGAGAAATAAAAGTGTTTGTAACAGTCAAATTCTATACCTTGAATTTTACCCATAGGAAATAAAAGAAAGAAAAAATAATATACCTGAAGATGTTGATTACAGCAATATTTATAACAGCAAAGAATGGGAAAACAACTAAAATACTAGTAATAAAAAGTATTAGACAAATCCTGGTACATGTACTGCATAGGGTATACTAAACCATCTTTTAAATTGTCAAGATGGATGAGAAGCTGAATGATATAACCCATGCAGTCAGTTCCAACCCTAAACACCATGGCTTCCATGACATCGGTGCCATAAGATGTATTATGTTAATTCCCCAACATAATACATCCACCCATTCAAGCTCAGTTTCTCACTGTCTCACTGTCCACCAAAAGTCATTGCTTACTTTTGCTTCCAAGCTATTTTCATGATCTTGTCCTTTACTTAGAATGTTCTCCCTCCTTCTCCCTGTCTAATCAAATCCCGCTTGTTATTCCAAAGCCATTCAAAAAAGAACTTCAGGGCTTCCCTGGTGGCACAGTGGTTAGGAACCTGCCTGCCAACACAGGGGACATGGGTTTGAGCCCTGGTCCGGGAAGATCCCACATGCTGCAGAGCAGCTAAGCCCGTGCGCCACAACTACTGAGCCTGCGCTCTGGAGCCCACAAGCCACAACTACTGAGCCCATGCACCACAACTACTGAGGCCCACGTGCCTGGAGCCCGTGCTCCGCAACAAGAGAAGCCACTGCAGTGAGAAGCCCGTGCACTGCAATGAAGAGTAGCCCCTGCTCGCCACAGCTAGAGAAAGCCCGCGTGCAGCAATGAAGACCCAACACAGACAAAAATAAATAAATTAAATAAATAAATAAATTTTAAAAGAACTTCGACTTCACCTCTTCTATGTGCCACCACTCTTGAACCACAGTAGGCCTTCGATACATGGCTACTGAATGAATGAATGAAAAATAAATAGTAATAGCTCATACAACTGAGGACCTACCATGTGCCAGGAACATTCTAACGGCTTTACATGTAACTCATTTAATCACCACCATTATTTCCTTAATTCTTATCACAAGCTATAATTTACTTATTTATTTATTATGTAATTTCTCCACTAGAAGGTAACCTCTACGTATCTTGTTCACAGAGCAGGTACTTCAAAAATATTTATTGAATGAATCACTAAATGGTCAATCATTAGAAGTCTGAATTAGCAGTCCTATAAAACAATCCTTTGAAAGTCAAAATGATTCACTGTGAGTTAACAACTGTCCTATGAACTCAGAAATTTCCTGTAAAACAGATTTAATGCACACTGAAATACTTTCTTTTGTAGAAACAGTAAAACGATTTCATAAATTTAAAGCAGAACATTCTGCAAAATATGCCTCCTGCTCTCTAACAAACACTATAGCATTACTACTTAACAATACCAGATGCAGGCTATTCAACAGCTCATCCAAGGAATTATCTATAATTTGGCAAGCTACCACCCCCACCAATTACACACCACTTGTCAGTAAGGGATATGATTTAAAAGGAGGTACGAACTACATGCCTGGGATCAGTACTCAATTTATCTCAGAGACACTAAGTAGCAATAGAAAGCTACCATGTCCAAATAATATTTGTATTTAAATATGATTTATTTAAGAGAATTCCTCTCAAGTATTATAAGAAGAAATGAGGAAAGAGAACGGCAGTCATTGGAGTAGTTAGAATACACTGGGCTAGAGACCTGGGTTCTGGTTCCAGTGCTGCCAGCAGCTGGCTTAAATACTCTGGGCTTTATTTTCCCCGTCTGTAATAGAAAATGACTGAACCAAATGGTTTCTAAAATTCCTTCCAGGTCCTGAGATTCTACTACTCTTCTGTCAGAAAGTGCTCATCTTCTTTCCCCCCTCACTTTCATTTTCAGTCCCAAAGAAGCTCATAAAAGAGAGTTTACAACTGTCTAGAATGGTCAGGGAACACTTCAAAGAAATACAGAGCTGGGACTTCCGGAACACCGAGATTCAGAATGGCCAGGGGGAAGACAGTGGGAGAAGGAAAAAGGCAGAGGATCCCACAGGCATATCTATGTCCCACTCCTCTCCCCGGGAGCCCTTAGTGCTGTTGGCCAAACACACCTGTGGCCGAGAGGGGTCATGTGAGGAGTTCTGACCATGTTAGAAAGGAGGCTGCTGTCACTTCCACGCTGAGCATCACTGCCTGTGTGAGGTCCTCCGGAGCTCTCTTAGGTGCCCTCTGGCAGAACGACCCGGCAATTTTCCAAATGAGGACTGCTCCTCAACCTGGCCCTGAGCATCGCTCATGAGCAGAGCTCCTGATAACTATAATAATGTTTGACTCCAGTGGGAAATAAATTGTTTTAAGCCACTGAGACATGGGGGTTGTTTGCTGCTCCAGTATAACCTACACCCTCAACGCTCCCAAAGGTGAAACCAGAAGCTGATAAGAAAAGGTGCCTCCACCTCTTCTCCACCCTCAATGCCTTTGAAGCTGACACCAAGTGGTCAAAAGGCCTCTGCAGCACCACTCAGAAGCCTATGCATTTGAACCTCTCCCAGGCTCTTGGGCTTCTCGGCCTTTAATGTTACAAAACTGGGATTGTGTGAAGGTACAAAAGCTTTGAGTCAGGGATGAAGCAAGGCCGTGTCCAAATTGGGAAGGCATTCTTCTCTTTGCCACTGGTGCAGGGATTAGGGGGCAGGATTTAATATTTAGTGTCTAGGCTTAAAAGACAGAGAGGTATAACACAAACGCACTGCAAAAAGAGTCTAAAACAGAGAAGACGTTCTGAGACTTACAGTTTGTGCTTCCCTTAGGTTAACTCTTATCTTTGGTCTAAAGAAACTTTTGTTTTTTCTTCTAGATTCGAATACTCCCCTTTTGAAGATCATGACTGCCATCTGCCTCAAAAAGAAGAATTATATATGAAGTAACAGTGGGATGTACTTCTCAACTACTAATATTAAGTACTTAATCATTTGTAGAGTACAGTAAATTTCTTTTATTTCATGAAATTTTTATACCTTTATCGTGGCCTCTCTATAATATCCTCTGGATTCTTCCTGTGATTGTGAGGAACTCATTAATTCCAGTTGCCTTAACTCATCAATTTTAGCCAAAGCACGCCGAGCAAATGCCTACATGCAATTAAAATAAATTTAAGTCATAATAAGTTAGAGTATAGTGATTAAAAATGTATCAAGACAGTATGTTTTATTCTCCCAGACATTTGATTTAATTGGTGAATTAAACTCTAGGCTGATGCTGATTCTTTAGAACATGGTAGCTGTCCTGTCAATCATTTCCGAGAAGCACCACTAATTTCTGTAAATCTAAAGATAATAAAATGTCGGATATCTAACTTCATGAATTAATTCAAAAAGTAAGGAAAGTCAAATTCTGGGCTAAACAGCAGCTTCATATAGATGATCACTTCTCTGGCATTGTACGCACGTATGCGCGCGCGCGCGCGCGCGCGCACACACACACGCGCACACACACACACACACACACACCCCTCCTCAGTGCTCTTCTCAAATTCTAACCTTTCTACCAAAACAAGCTGTATTATCTATTCAATTGTTCACACTGTCCACTAAATTGTGAGGTCCTTAAAGGGTCTTATTCATTTTTGGATTTCCAGTACCCAACATATAGGAAGTATTTATTAATATCTGAGGAAAGGAAGCAGGCTAGCTTATTTAATCAGTTCACCATTATTATAATTCTTTAGCAATAACAGCAAAACAAGTTCAATTCATGCAATTTAGTTTACTAGTTCTTTGAAGTACTTTATTTATAATTTATGATTTTTCATGAAGATGCTTCTAGAACACAATAGCAACATACAGGGTTACATCTTCCAATAAGAAAAAATTCCAATAGGAATCAAATGGTCAAAACTACGCAAGCATTTCAGTCCCTGATAAATTTAATAGCTATAGAAACATGCCACCACTAGTGCACTAAAACTAACTATGCATATATGGTGAGTAGTTTCTAGAATGTATCCTAGGCTAGAAAAAGTATCCCGCAAGGGCTGTATTAAGCTGGTCTCCTGCTGAAATCCAACCCACCCTGTACTCACCAAGCTATGCACACTGCTGCAGGGATAGGTTCGCCCAAAGGAAAGGGTGCCTGTTTCTAATTCTCACCAAGACCCCATCCACTGACAAGCCAAGTACCACGTATCATAACGAGAGTGCCTGTTTTCATCTGCACAGAGGTGTGGCATAGACCAATAGAAGCCCCAACCAGTTAAGTTATAATTCAAATATTCAATCAAAAATATATATAGGAAAAGAGGAAAAATAAGAAATAGAGTATACTAAATAAATGGTGGGAGGAAGCAGAGCAAAATCAAGACAAACGGATGGTAGGTGGCATGGAACACAGTAACTAAACAGGGAAAGAAAGTAACTTGCATACAAGAATACGATAAGGAAGGGAAGATATCAGAGACCTGATTCAGAAAAGGAGTAAAGACGGTAGAAGTGAATAGAGAATAAAGGGGGAAACAGGAAGTGAAGCGAGAGACCAACAGAATGGAGAAGTCAAGCAAATTTCTGCAAATAAAGCCTGGGACTTTTGTCTTTGCTTCACTGCAATTCTTTGGGTTTTGTCTGTTTGCTTGTTTGTTTTCCTGCCGCTCATCTAAAGAAAAAAATGCTGAATATGTTGTATTTTTAAATATTGGCATCCTCAGAGTTAAAAAGTAGCGTACCTCTCCGTGAATACCAGCCTGGCAGTCATAGTAGCATTGGCAGACAGCGGTGTAAAGAGTAGCTCTCCACGTCAAGTACCTGATGGACAGAAGCGGGACTGAGGATTCCATACATACACTGGCCCACAGGAGATATTCCAAGGCCTGAGACAGAAAAAGGGCACAATAGAATGTCTTTTCATTTTAAGCTAATAATGCCGATTTTCATTTAATATTATCAAATTATGAGTGGTGAGCCCAAGTTGCTGACTACTTAAACTAAAAATACCACAAATAATGAGTCAATTAAAAAAACAAGCATTTAAAAGTAAAAGAGGGCTTCCCTGGTGGCGCAGTGGTTGAGAGTCCACCTGCCGATGCAGGGGAAATGGGTTCGTGCCCCGGTCCGGGAAGATCCCACATGCCGTGGAGCGGCTGGGCCCGTGAGCCATGGCCGCTGGGCCTGCGCGTCCGGAGCCTGTGCTCCGCAACGGGAGAGGCCACGGCAGTGAGAGGCCCACATACCGCAAAAAACAAAACAAAACAAACAAAAGTAAAAGAATAATTTCAAGAACTCAAAATCTCAAGTTAGCCATTTTAGAATGTCTTCCTTCTTAGCTCCTAAAATCCTATGAACTCAGCTTATTTTTATTAACATTTATCAAGTGTCAACAGTAGTCTAGGAGCTAATTCCAACAATGCAATTGTTATTAGCTGGTCTCAAACCAATGTATTATTCTGAAAATAAACTGGCATAACAGGGTAGGGAAAAACAGAAAAGGCTGACAATCCGGGGCCTGTGGTACTTAGTAGAAACGGTCCAGGATTAGAATCAAAAAGACCAGGGCTTCAGTTCCAATTTTAACACCTAGTATCTGTGTCATTTTACTTCTCCAGACCTCAATTTTCTCACCTATAAAATGGATATTTTAGCACATCACTGCAGTACTGTTATGGGAAGGAGATAATGTACATGACACACTAGAATGATTTTGACTCAATGTAAGCCGCACATAAATAATGCCTATTACGAGTGTAATTATTCTGAAGGTACGAACTGAAACAAAATTTTGGGGAAGGGTCACCATTGTTATTGCCCATCTGTTGGAATATATGTAAGAGCCTCTTGTGCTATTCCATCTACAGTTAAAGAACTTTTCCCCACAATCCCAGTGATAATCCTTTTTGGACATATTTTTCCCATAAAGCCCTGGGAAAAACTATTTGATGATACGTATTCTGCAGTTAACTTTGTCAGTATTTTCCTTTCTTTGAAAATATTCTAGGGACTTCCCTGGTGGCACAGTGGTTAAGAATCCGCCTGCCAATGCAGGGGACACGGGTTTGATCCCTGGTCTGGGAAGATCCCACATGCTGCGGAGCAACTAAGCCCATGTGCCATAACTACTGAGTCTGCGCTCTAGAGCCCACGAGCCACAACTACTGAGCCCACACGCTGCAACTACTGAAGCCTATGCACCTATGCTCCGCAACGAGAGAAACCACCACAAATGAGAAGCCCGCGCACCGCAACAAAGAGTAGCTCCCGCTTGCCACAACTAGAGAAAGCCTGCGTGCAGCAACAAAGACCCAACGCAGCCAAAAATATATATATTCTAAAACCTCAAAGGGTAGCCAGGACATGGAAGCAACTTAAATGTCCATCAACAGAGGAATGGATAAAGAAGATGTGGTACATATATACAACAGAATATTAGTCAGCCATAAAAAAGAACAAAATAATGCCATTTGCTGCAACATGGATGGACCTAGAGATTGTCATACTGAGTGAAGTAAGTCACAGAAAGACAAATATACTATGATATAGCTTATCTGTGGAACCTTTAAAAAAAGGGGTATAAATGAACTTATTTACAAAACAGAAGTCGAGTCATGAATGTAGAAAACAAAATTATGGTCAACAGTGGATAAGGGGGGGAGGGATAAATTGGGAGATTGGGATTGACACATACACACTACTATTTATAAAATAGATAACTAATAAGAACTTGCTGTAGAGCCTACTCAATACTCTGTAATGGCCTATATAGGAAAAGAATCTAAAAAAAAAAAAGAGTGGATATATGTATATGTGTAACTTATTCACTTTGCTGTATACCTGAAACTAACACAACATAGTAAATCAACTATACTCCAATAAAAATTTTTAAAAAATAAAATTTCAAATGGTAAATGGACTGTATTGCCCTTCACCTGATTGAATATTAGAAGAAATTTGGTCTCTGCTCCACATATTGCTATTAGAACTATTACCGGGATGGAAATAAGAATCTATGAGCAAAGTATCTCAGAATATCAAATTCTAAATTCTACCCATGGAAATATCAGCCTTAACAAAGCAGTCTCCCAGGACTATTGGGATACTTCCTCACTTGTCTCCTTATCTTCTTAAATACCCTGCTTCCTCATGCATCTTCCTTACGCCATCAGAGTTATCCTTCTAAAATGCAAATTGAGCTGTCACTCTTGTGCTTTAAACATTCAATGGTTCCCTATTGCCTATATAACAAAGTTCAAACCCTTTATAGGGCATTTTTTTTTATTTTTTTTAACATCTTTATTGGAGTATAATTGCTGTACAACGGTGTGTGAGTTTCTGCTGTATAACAAAGTGAATCAGCTATACATGTACATATATCCCCATATCTCCTCCCTCTTGCGTCTCCCTCCCACCCCTCTAGGTGGTCACAAAGCACCGAGCTGATCTCCCTGTGCTATGCAGTTGCTTCCTTTATAGGGCATTTAAACACCCTTCACAACCTAGTCCCTGCCTTCCCCCACCCCACCCCCATTACTCTTGACCTTGCATAGTACACTTAAAGCTGGTCCAAAATACTTTCCATTCCACAAAACATCTTAATGGTGCAAATATGCATCTCTGCTCACTCTGTTGTTCTCTCCTTCCCCATAAGACTGAGCTGAAACTCTACCTCCACTATTAGCAGTGGTACGTGGACAGTTAAACTCCACGAGCCTCAGGTTCTTCGTCTGCAAAATAGGTATACCAGTAACTGTTTTATAGGATTGTTTCCATTAATACATGCTAAGTGCTTAGAACACATACTAAGTGTTAGCTTTGCTAATGACAATGAAGACAAAGAGGAGGAAGGGGGAGCATGGGGAAGACAGAGGAACAGGAGGAGAAGGTGGAGGAAGGGCAGGGGAAAGAGAGCTAGCTGTTGAAGAGCACTCTTCTAACATCCCTAAAGAGAAATGACCTTTGCTTCAATTCTGTCTCTCCTGTAATTGTGCTGTATGTATATACATGTGTATCTATACACTGTATATAATTTACATAGATTCTTACGTACACATATATACGTCACATCCAATTGCATTAATATGCTCCTGTGTGTGATTCCAAAACCTTACTCTGATCTCTATGAAAATAAGAACAGTGCCTTTTTTGTTATTATATCCCCAGCACCTAGAGCAGTGCCGGGTACCTAGAAGATATTCCCAAGTGCTATTAAATGAATTCACTGAACAACCCTAAAGTCAGCAGAAACAACCAAGGGAGAGTTAACAAGTAGTCTAGATTCTCAAGAAAATAATGATAATAAATTTGGACAACAGAAAAAAGCTCCTCTTGCAATAACAAATTCAGCCTTCAATAACTGAGGAAATCATTAAGGAAAAATAAGTCTATAGTAGTCAAACCCAATGTGAAAAGGCAAATCATCAAAAAGGTCCAGGAGCTTCACATGTATAAAGCAAACCCATCAGACTGACAAAGCATTTAACAGTAAAAACAGATGAAACACTGGTAACATTCAGACCCTATTACCATCTTTGGAGCCCTCAAAGACAATGTGTATAACATGTGTGCAAGCAGCTCAGCAGATATCTAAAAGAAAAAAGAAGCCTGAAAAGCCAGAATTCTCCACCGTCTGGTCAGTTTTGAGTCCAGAGGAAAGGGGGCTGCTGGAAGCAGAGCCGGGTTTGACACAGACTTGTAATATCCTTTGCTATCCGCTGGGAATGTAAGCTCACCCCACTAGAATGCAAGTTCACCTTAGGAAAGGGCCCTGTCTGTCTTGTTCACCACTGTATCCCCAGCCCCCAGAATTTTATCTGGCCTGTAGTAAACATGCAACAAATCTTTGCTGACTGACTGACTGACCTTCATTGAAAAGTTTCAGTTCATGATGCTAAACATGGACCTACTTCAGGTAATCACAGGATCAAAGGGTTGAAAATCTATCTCATTTCATCCCCTCCCCAACATCACCAGCACCACCACCTGATGTCCCACACCTTCCCCGCCCATGACTTCCCACCTCCAGTAACAAGGAACATGCCACGTGGCATAAGAAGACAATTCTAAACATGAAGTTCTCTAATCTGAAATGCAATCCACCTTGATACACCTCTGGTGCATTCATCCTAGTTATGCCTTCTGGAACAGCACAAGACCACTCAAAACTCAACTTGCAAATCACCGCCTTCCACGAATCTGAAAGCACCTATGCAGCCTGCCCTCTCCCCCAGCTCTCTCTCCAGGATAAAGATCCCCAAGCACTTCTATACCTCCCAGGACTGCACTTCCCTTTCGCATCATGGTTGGTCTTCCACGGCTTTGCTCCAAGTTGCCAAAGTCCCTTTAAAGTGTGTAACTAGACCATAGTGAAAGGAAACTCCCCCTCCCTGGTTCTGGACACTATATCTCTACTAAGTTGGCCTGGGGTCGCTTTATTGCTGTTTTCGTTGCTGCTGCTGTCATTGTTTGCCGATTTTGCCACACAACTGATATGGAATTAACAGTCATCAAAACTCCTGGGTTCCTCGTATCTGCTGCACAGAAATCTTACTGTGGATTTTTACATTCAGGTGGTTGTATTTGTGGGGAGGTGGAATTAAACCATGTATAAATTCCCCCCCTTTATATCCACGTCTTTCCAAAGCTCTCAGAATTCCTGGTATTAGAAATTTCACATTTCAAAGTAAAAACAGCATCAGTGAACAGCTGTTCACATGATGTTTGGGTTTGGCCTCAGACTTAGCATCAAAGACCCTAAATCACAGATTTCAGTGCCAGAAGGGACCTTAAAAGTAACCTAATCTGACTCCAAGAGACTAAACTGCTTGTAAGTGCCAGAGCTGGGGCTGAAATTCAGGTCTCTGGATTCCCAAGTGCAGCAGGATTCTTCCCACTACACAGGGAAATGATGACAAAAAGGATAAAAGCCATCATTCCACTTAGGGCTCTGAGAAACCATCATTCAGGTTTTAAAGATGAAATGTCATTTCCAAAAAAAAACCCTCTTAATTTGTAGCATTTTTTTCTTGCCCCTGAAAGAATTATTTCTATTAATAAAAAATTGATGATTTCAGCAGGACTATTGTCTTCATTAAAAAAAAAAAAACAACAACTTTGAAAGACCATATTATAGGAGCCTAGCAAAAGCATGGTTCAGGTGTCAAGTAGGAAAAACACACACACAATTAATCAGCTGAGCCACAGGATGGCAGTGCAGCGTCATTTATCTCAACTCATACCCTTTGAGGGAAAACACTGAGAAGCATTTCAAAGTCTGGACTTGAAGTTTATGTAACGGTGTGTGGACTGATCTGACAACTACTGTTCAAGCCACACACTTTACCAAACTATTTCAGTTTTATAGTAAAGGGAAACAGAAATCAACATTTTCTTAGAATGAATAGATTCTACTGAATTCTTTAACGTTTGCTGAGTACTATACTACAGTTGCAAATGCCTCAGAAGAAACTACAGCTTTTACCATAAAGGAAAGCAAACTGTCTTATGTCTTTACGGAAAGAGGCTTAGAGAACTGCCCTGCCTCCATTCGCTAAGCTTATGCTGGTGACCTGCCTCAGCACAAAAGTGCTTCCCATTCGGGGAAAAGTCCTGGCCAGTCTTGGTCTTCAGGATGCCTTCAGTCATGTCAGAAAATATTTCAACATTGTATCAAGAGCTCCCACACAACTCCTCCATTTGCAGAGATGAACCAAAATAGGGTGGGTCACGGGCTATGCCAACAGACACGCCTTATTCTAATGGTGTTGAGAGGCAGTACAGGGTGGCATTGGCTCGGGCCTCCGCTACATCTCTAACTAGATGTGTGACCTTGAGCGAATTAACCTTTCTAAGCCTCAGCTTCCTCGTCTGTAAGACGAGGTAAGATAAATAAGATAAAGGTAATGATGGCACTTTCTCAAAGTGCTGGTGTGAGGATTAAATGAGATAATATGCGAAAGTGCTTAGAAGCATACCTTAGAGATGATAAGCATTCATTCAACAAAGGACAGTGATGGTGGTGGTGTCCACCTCATAAGACTATTATGGCATTATTGTGTATGCAAAGCCCTTCACACAGTACCTAACACAGAGTAGGGAGTCAATAATAATAACAAATGGTAATCATAATTCTCAGCTCCTATGGGAATAGGACTTTAGATTGCTCTGGGGTGACACAAAGAAAAGCCTAAGGATTCCACATCTGTTTCTCCTCTGTCTTTTGCTATAACAGACTTGAACTCTAAAGCAGCTACGGAATCAGGAGGATTCAGACGTGGCTGGACTGCCAAGGGCCCGTCCCCATTAAATGGACCCATCGAGTCCATTTACATTCTCAACTCAGGAATCAATTCATCAGCTGAGGGTTTGTGAATTTCAGGGTGAAAATTAATTTCCTTGAAACTTATTATACTGAACAAACCGAAAGAATTTCATCCTGATCTGAAAGTGCCAACTGTACAGCCACCCACCACCCCCAAATTCTTGCATTCCTCACTCCCCCTACTCCCATCCCACAAGATTGGGACATAGAACGATCCTCCTTCAGGCCTTCCTTATTTTGTCAGAGAGAAACTCAAGTTATATGAGGGGGAGAGAAGATGTCTTACAAAGGGTATAAATAAGAAATTATTTTAAGATGACTATCATGTTAAATTAAAATTCTCTCAGCATTAACAAGTACAAACACTAACAGTTAAATGTTGGCACAGACATCTCTGCCCTTCAAAGTTTTGCCAGACAAATGCTATAAGCAGACCAAACTATGATGGCTCTCCATGGAGCAGTATTTGTTGCTACAGCAAGTGCAACAGAAGATTGCAAATTCTTTTTAGGAAGTCATCTGGAACTGGATAGAGAATCGTTGGAATAGTCTGGAGGCCAAATTTACATTATACATGGGGCAGTCTCCCCTCATTTTAATTCACACTCAAAAAGCTGGCAGAGAGTTTGTTCAAGTCACTGTCAGTAATAGAGCTTTTAAATGCAAGGAACAAAAAAGAGACAGAACACACAATTAATGTTAACCATTAAGCATGCAAATATCTTTGCTTCTATCTATTTTTTAAGCATTGTCAACTTTTAAGATACTTGGCTGTGTTTTGAGGAAATAAGGAAAAAATATCTGTCCCGAGCGTTAGAATATTCAGAGCAAGGTTTTGCATGCAATAGAGAAGACTAAAGTAGTAGTGTTGCAAATGCCAGAAAGAACTCAAGCATGGTCTCAAAGAGAGTGTATTTTCCCTTCTTGGCCCACATTCCAATGACTGGACAGTGAACACAGGGAATAAATATGTCTCCTGCAGACAGAAGTGCTACCAACATGGTAAGGAAGTCAACAGAAGTGTCAGCCACTTCCTCGAGCTAAAACTAAGCAGTGAGTACTGGTCAGTGAGAATCTTACTGTAAAACAAAGTCAGCTCATAACTGGGACATAGTTTAGGAGTTTGTTCACCCAACTAGTATCTGGACCATAAGTACAGTCCAGCTCTTCAAGCGAAATGCAGTCCAAGCTCCAAAACAAGACATAAACAGGCTAACCATAGTTTATCATCCAAACCAACACATTTTTTAAAGTGAAAGTAGGAACTATTAATAATTACTCCAGGACAACAGGCATAAAACAGGACTGTCTTGGGCAAGCTACAATGGATGGCCACCCTCCCTAGAGATATAGTTATCAGATGGATGTTCAGTAACATATTGACAAGTTATGACTAATTTGAGAGACTGAAGGACACTGGAGAAATACCTATCAATTTTAGAAATGCTTTCTTCTCATTAATACTTTATTGTCTACATTTTTACATGATCATATTAAAGGAAAACTAAAAACAGTAAACCTATGTAAATTCACTAAATTTTGTTATATAATTCACAAATTTTCTTTGTTTAGTATGCAATGCTAACAAAAGTCTTAAGAAAGCCAGGAATTACAGGGGAAGATATTTTGTCAGTAAATTCCATACCTTAGAAGAGTTACCTATGATCATCAGTTTTCTGCAAATGGTGTAAATGTAAATGGTACCTAGATGGAGAAAAAGATCAACACGTTTTACAGTCAAATGATGAAATTTTACATTCCAATTCCTGCAGTTTAAGTTGGTAGTTCCCGAAACAAGTGATTTTCTCATGAGAAAATCTGATAATGGCCAGAGAGTTATAATCATTATAAACTTTTTTGTAACTTGTAGCCAAATTATTGAAAGAACTAATATGACCATATTTTAAATATGCTGACACAGGAATCTGTTAGTCTCATTTTAAAGACAGTTTAAGTTTTGAAATATATTGAACAAAAGAGTATTTTAGTAGCATAATTTATGTACTTTGTGGTTTTATTAATTCACATAAAATGTTATGGGTTCCCATGGTTTCCTCACAGTTGAAAAACTGAAGATTTATCTCCAAATAAGACTAGAATACACATTTAATCAGATGGCACACAATACACAAGAAGGAAACACATAATTTAAAACTCATAATGCATAATAGGTTGTATTATATTCATTCACTGTCTCATATAATATTTATCCCATTAAGGTACGTCCCATACGCACTCTAATGAAAAACGCCATTTCCAACTCCTATTTAAGATCATTCAAGTATGATTTTGTTTTAAAATCAAGCCACTAATTAAATGAGGATAGAAGACTCATTTTATGGCAGCATTTGGAGGACAAGTGGGGAATGACATCACCATATACCCTTCTGTATACAAAGGACATTATCGGGCTATAAACATAACCCAAAAAACAGTATAATACCATGCTTTAAAAAGGCATGCAATTATAATGACAAGCAATCTAAATATTTTCTAAAAAATATCTCATCTAAAATTCATAACCACCAAAATTCAACAATTCCAAATCCTATGTTCACGTTTAAACTTTAAAAGCTTCTGAGAAAACAGCATCTGCTCTAAAGCACACATCCCTTGATTAAAATACATCTGCAAGCATAATAAACATTACACAAATCAGTGACCAAAAAGTATTGAATAGAATCTTAAACACTTAAAGTACCATAAAGTTCACAGATTATACAGTCCCCCACATTCTTAGTGTGCCTGCTCCCATGACAAAGAGCTGTTTATCTCATGTAAGATCCACTGGGGGAAAAAACCACTCAGCTAATAAGAGCTCAAGCTCCACATTCTCATCTCGACTTGGCTCTGTTGACCTGACTGTATAACTGTGCTTCTGGGAGAAAAAAAAAAGTCACCAAGGAAGGATATGCATAGGAAACACATAACTCTCCACAAAACACGTGATTCAGGTGTAAGCCAGAAGCCCAAACATTCAGCAATGGGAGCTGCGGGATTTCAGAAAGCCCCAGGAGACCACCCTCAAGAATAAGGAAGAGATATGGGAACATATGTATATGTATAACTGATTCACTTTGTTGTAAAGCAGAAACTAACACACCATTGTAAAGCAATTATACTCCAATAAAGATGTTAAAAAAAAAAAAGAATAACAAGGGCCCTCTGTATTTCAAAGATGTGCCTTTAACCTTTGCAGCCCTAGTGCATCCTGACTATAATGGAATCCTTCTCTGATGGTTCAGGATCTTGGCATGGCTTACAGATTCCACGGCAGGAGCCCGATGGAGAGAGTACATGGTACAAAACAGAGCACAGACTAAATCTTTACGTTCTCAGGCTATTTTGGGGAGTTGGTTTGATTTTTAACCAAATCCCTGATACGGCGTTTATTGCCTTGTCATGTGACTCCTTTTCACCTAAGATAGCCACCACCAAAATAATCTTGACTATTTGAGGGTTCAGATGAGTTGGGTTCAGGTTAGTTGAGATGTCAGATGTTATCCAACATTCATTTACCCAGTTAGATTTTGTGAAAGAACGAAGACTGGTCAAATATCTTAAAAACAAGGGTGTGTGTGTATAATAGTCAATTAAAAGAGTGTTAACGTCTAACTGGAAAGGTCAAATGTATTTTGACAAATTGACTGCAGGTCAATTTATTTTTTCATGACTTAAATTCCAAAGTTTTAAAACTACAAGCTCTTTGTACTTGTTAATCTCCCAATTGGAATGCCCTTCCCCCAAACACCCAGATGTCTCAATCAGGTGTTTACTCCAACGGCATCTCATCTCAGGTGAGGCCTACCCTGACCATTCCACTTAAAACTGCAGCCCAGGACTTCCCTGGTGGCACAGTGGTTAAGAATCCGCCTGCCAATGCAGGGAACACGGGTTCGAGGCCTGGTCTGGGAAGATCCTACACACTGCGGAGCAACTAAGCCTGTGCACCACAACTACTGAGCCTGCGCTCTAGAGCCCGCGAGCCACAACTACTGAGCCCGCATGCCACAACTACTGAAGCCCATGTGCCTAGAGCCCGTGCTCCACAACAAAAGAAGCCACTGCAATGAGAAGCCCACGCACCACCACGAAGAGTACGCCCCGCTCACCGCAACTAGAGAAAGCTTGTGCGCAGCAATGAAGACCCAATGCAGCCCAAAAAATTAAAATAAAATAATAAATAAATCTTTTTTTAAAAATAAAATAAAATTGCAGCCCAGCCCAGCCCAGCCAGTGCTCTTCCTAACCCCCTTCTTGGCTTTACTTTCCTCCATAGCACCCAGCACCATCTGATACATCATTTAGTTTTGATTTGTTTATCATCTCCCTGAAGCATTATGTAAGCATGAGAACAGGGTTTTTGTCTGTCATCCACTCCTGTATCCCTAGCATCTAGAACAATGCCTGGCACTTATTAAGTTTGAGATTAATTAACTAAAACAGGAACAGCAGTTAATGACACTAAGTATATGTATCTCCCACAATCCAGGAACCTCACTCCTGGGCATAAGTCCCGGAAAATTCTCACACAGGTCTATAAAAGGACAGAGGCAAGGATATTCACTGCAGAATTATTTGTGCAGTTACAGAGGCAGGGCAAACCAGGTGCCCATCCCTATGGGTGCATAGGTATCTGCCAAATCCAATTCAGCAGGCAGAGTTAACAAACTAGGTTTACATCTAGCAACACGGCTAGATTCTAAAACCATAGTGCTGAGCTGAAAAATATTTAGGAAACAGGATAAAATCTAGAACGTGATGTCATATGTATAAGGAAAAAGCACACACCAGAAAAAGGATGTAGAAGATACAGAAATCGTTCAATCTTTTTTTTTTTTAAGAATATTGGGGGGTTTTGTGTGTGATCTGAAAAGGGTTTCAGACAGGGAGTCATGCTGCATCATTTCCACCTTTCAAGCAAAGGCTGACTGCAGGGCCCAACCCTCAGGCCTATCACTCCTTTTTTTTTTTAACATCTTTATTGGAGTATAATTGCTTTACAATGGCGTGTCAGTTTCTGCTTTACAACAAAGTGAATCAGGAGCTCTGCTCCTGCTCAACCCCTGCCAAGATGTGTGAGCAATTCAGGTGCAGAGATGGCCACCGCAACTCTGAGGATGAGGAGGCCCAAAAGCTTAACAATCACTGGACTGAAAAATGTCTTCCAGAGTCAGCCTCATCTCTGGTAGCAAATGTAAAGTCTAATTACAATCAAAATGTCCAAAAAGTTATTTGGGGAGAACAAGGAAGGAAAAGGCTAGGAAATGTACTGTCAGTTGCCATGGATGAGAGAAAATCCAATATGTTTTCTTCCAAGTTATTTTGCCCTGGTCTTAGGCACACAGAACACACTGTTATTATTTTTCCTTTAGGAATATGTTATCCAGAGAACAATACTGTAGGCGACTCATCAGGCGACTCATCGTAACTTCAAATTGTAACTTTGAAGAGAATTTTAGTTGAATTTAAATTGTAAGTCTTAAAAGGAAAAAACAAATGCTACATTTTGATAAATAAGATTCATTTCATGAGACATATATAATGCATATACATGTACATATGTGTAGCTGTACAATGCATATATATGTATGTAAATACACTATACACATACATACATGCACGTTCTCAGAGCTCCTCACTCAAAAACAAGTAGGAGGAGAAGGTTGATGCATAGGAAGCCCTGGTCATTGGCCAAAGTATTCGTGGAGAGGAACAATAAATGGATGATGCTTAGAAACAATCTAACCGGTCCTCCGATCCTTCCCCATTTATATTTACTTACTAACTGTGGTCCCTATTTTGTATATATGTGAAACTGATTATCTCCACAGCCTCTGACCCTCCCTTGAGCAGAAAACCCACAGACATGCTGTATAAGTCCCTGCTCATAAGGACAAACTGAAATGTAATAAAAATGTTAAAAAGCCCACAAGTGTCCTGTCCTATTAGGAAATAACATCTTTATTGGAGTATAATTGCTTTAGAATGGTGTGTTAGTTTCTGCTTTATAACAAAGTGAATCAGTTATACATATACATATGTCCCCATATCTCTTCCCTCTTGCATTTCCCTGCCTCCCACACTCCCTATCCCACCCCTCTAGGTGGTCACAAAGCACCGAGCTGATCTTCCTGTGCTATGTGGCTGCTTCCCACTAGCTATCTATTTTACGTTTGGTAGTGTGTATATGTCCATGCCACTCTCTCACTTTGTCCCAGCTTACCCTTCCCCCTCCCCATATCCTCAAGTCCATTCTCTAGTAGGTCTGCATCTTTATTCCCATCTTGCCCCTAGGAGGAAATGAACATGTTTTAAATCACAAGGTAATCAAGTCACCATCAAACTTAGTATTTAAATACCTTTCTGAAAGACACAATGAAAAATAAAAGACACTGACATATACCATTGAATATAATCCAGCAAAGTTGCTCCTGTGGCAAAGCCACCTGCATGATGAGCCTTAAGGAGGACAAGATATGCAGACACTGGGCCACAGATTCTTTATTCTGCAGGTTCATGTCACTGTCACAGACCAGCTGGTAGTTGCAAATATTTCTGCCACTTAAAGCATGAAACTGAAACACATGAGGAAAAGAAAAAGAATATAAATAACATTTATGCAACTTAGGAAAGCACGTCTTAAAACGTACAAAACTAAAATGGAAACGATTCTTCTTAATTGATTCAATAAATTAGTAGAGGTCAATAGACTGAATGTTTGTGTTCTCCCAAAATTTATATGTTGCAACCTCGCCGTCTGCCATATGGGGACACAGGGGGAAGCAGGCTCTCATCAGACACTGAATTTTCCAGCACCCTGATCTTGCATTTCCCAGCCTCCAGAACTGTGAGCAATAAATGTTGTTCAAGCCACCCAATCTCTGGATTTTTGTTATAGCAGCCTTATTGGACCAACATATGGAAAGAAACATGGTAAAATAGGTTTCTTCAAAGCATTCATTTAGTTAAGATCACCTTTCCTTAGTCTAAAAATTTTTCAAAAGCAAAAACAGTACAAAATCCTACTTCCAAGAATATAGAATTAAATCAATTTTTGTAAAGCCCCACAATGGCATGTTAACATATTAATTCAGATGTAATTATTACCATTTACACAATTCCTCAGCAAATGTTTGTTGACCACCTCTGTTTGCCACACTCTAAGCAACAGGGAGTCAAAGATGAGGAATACAAGGCTCTTGACAGAGGGAAAAGCGTTCCGGGCACACACAGTGTTAGGAATGCTTGAGGTGCTTGCTGTGGTCACTGATTTGAAAGTCTTTTTTAAAGTTGGATGAGAAGGTTTAAGATAAATTAGGCTATAGAGGTGGTCCATGGTCAGAACATGGAGCGCTTCCACACCATTGCAAGGAATATGGACTAGGGCAAAAGGGCAAATCCAAAGAGCAATGGAGTACAATTATTTGATTTACACTTTAGAAATTAATTCTGACAAAAGTGTGAAAGATGCAAAGCAGATGGAGGACAAAGCTACAGGCAGGAGCTAGGAGAGGTCAAAGGCCTCTGAGGTTGTACCGAGAAACCATAATTCAAAAAGAGTCATGTACCAAAATGTTCATTGCAGCTCTATTTACAATAGCCAGGAGATGGAAGCAACCTAAGTGTCCATCATCGGATGAATGGATAAAAAAGATGTGGCACATATATACAATGGAATATTACTCAGCCATAAAAAGAAACGAAATTGAGTTATTTGTAGTGAGGTGGATGGACCTAGAGTCTGTCATACAGAGTGAAGTAAGTCAGAAAGAGAAAAACAAATACCGTATGCTAACACATATATATGGAAACTAAAAAAAAAATGGTTCTGAAGAACCTAGGGGCAGGACAGGAATAAAGAC
>NC_041219.1:29978319-29980367 GCF_002837175.3 Physeter macrocephalus | reverse complement strand
AGGGAGACGCAAGAGGGAAGAGATATGGGAACATATGTATATGTATAACTGATTCACTTTGTTATAAAGCAGAAACTAACACACCATTGTAAAGCAATTATACTGCAATAAAGATGTTAAAAAAAAAAGAGCGCTGAAATGGAGCTCTGCAAGGGGGGATAAAAAGAATGGGAGGATTTAAGCCTTGCCTGAGGCAATGGGGTTTAGTGACCAATCAGAAGTGGAACGTAAGAGTCCTCTCCCTGGGATCTGACCTCCAAAGCCCCCACCTGCCCCTGTGGGTGAGCAGACAAGCCTCTCAGCCTGCTGTGTGCTCAGGGTCTTGGTGCTCTGGCCAGGTATCAGGCCTGAGACTCTGAGCTGGGAGAGCCAAGTTCAGGACATTGGCCCACCAGAGACCTCCCAGCCTCACGTAATAACAAACGGTGAGAAAGCTCTCTCAGAGATCTCCATCTCAACACTAAGACGCAGCTCCAGTCAATGACCAGCAAGCTACAGTGCTGGACACCCCATGGCAAACAAGTAGAAAGACAGGAACACAACCCCACCCATTAGCAGAGAGGCTGCCTAAAATCATAATAAGGTCACAGACACCCCAAAACACACCACCGGACGTGGTCCTGCCACCAGAAAAACAAGATCCAGCCTCATCCACCAGGACACAGGCACCAGTCTCCTCCACCAGGAAGCCTACACAACCCACTGAACTAACCTTACCCACTAGGGGCAGACACCAAAAACAACAGGAACTACGAACCTGGAGCCTGCGAAAAGGAGACCCCAAACACAGTAAGTTAAGCAAAACGAGAAGACAGAGAAATACCCAGCAGATGAAGGAGCAAGGTAAAAACCCACCAGACCAAACAAATGAAGAGGAAATAGGCAGCCTACCTGAAAAAGAATTCAGAGTAATGATAGTAAAGATGATCCAAATTCTTGGAAATAGAATGGATAAAATACAAGAAATGTTTAACAAGGACATAGAAGAACTAAAGAGCAAACAAACAATGATGAACAATACAATAAATGAAATTAAAAATTCTCTAGAAGGAATCAATAGCAGAATAACTGAGGCAGAAGAACAGATAAGTGTTCTGGAAGATAAAATAGTGGAAATAACTACCGCAGAGCAGAATAAAGAAAAAAAGAATGAAAAGAATTGAGGACAGGCTCAGAGACCTCTGTGACAACATTAAATGCACCAACATTTGAATTATATGGGTCCCAGAAGAAAAAGAGAAAAAGAAAGGGTCTGAGAAAATATTTGAAGAGATAGGGAAAAACCTTCAACCAAGATTACTCTACCCAGCAATGACCTCATTCAGATTCAACAGAGAAATTAAAACCTTTACAGACAGAAAAAGCTAAGAGAATTCAGCACCACCAAACCAGCTATACAACAAATGCTAAAGGAACTTCTCTAGGCAGGAAACACAAGAGAAGGAAAAGACCTACAATAACAAACCCAAAACAATTAAGAAAATGGAAACAGGAACATACATATCGAAAATTACCTTAAATGTAAATGGAATAAATGCTCCAACCAAAAGACATAGACTGGCTGAATGGATACAAAAACAAGACCCGTATATATGCTGTCTACAAGAGACCCACTTCAGACCTAGGGACACATAAGAGACTGAAAGTGAGGGGATGGAAAAAGATATTCCATGCAAATGGAAATCAAAAGAAAGCTGGAGTAGCAATTTTCATATCAGACAAAACAGTCTTTAACATAAAGACTATTACAAGAGACAAAGAAGGACACTACATAATGATCATGGGATCAATCCAAGAAGAAGATATAACAATTGTAAATATTTATGCACCCAACATAAGAGCACCTCAATACATAAAGCAAATGCTAACAGCCATTAAAGGGAATATCGACAGTAACTCAATCATAGTAGGGGACTTTAACACCCCACTTTCACCAAAGGAGAGATCATCCAAAATGAAAATAAATAAGGAAACACAAGCTTTAAATGATACATTAAACAGGATGGACTTAATTGATATTTATAGGACATTCCACCCAAAAACAACAG
>NC_041219.1:29949041-29978035 GCF_002837175.3 Physeter macrocephalus | reverse complement strand
GTTTATAGCCATACAATCCTACCTCAAGAAACAAGAAACATCTCACATAAACAACCTAACCTTACACCTAAAGCAATTAGAGAAAGAAGAACAAAAAACCCCAAAGTTAGCAGAAGGAAAGAAATCATAAAAATCAGATCAGAAATAAATGAAAAAGAAATGAAGGAAACAATAGCAAAGATCAATAAAACTAAAGCTGGTTCTTTGAGAAGATAAACAAAATAGATAAACCATTAGCCAGACTCATCAGGAAAAAAAAGGGAGAAGACTCAATTCATCAGAATTAGAAATGAAAAGGAGAAGTAACAATTGACATTGCAGAAATACAAAGGATTATGAGATTATTACAAGCAACTATATGCCAATAAAATGGACAACCTGGAAGAAGTAGAATCCAACAGCACACTAAAAGGATCATACAGCATGATCAAGTGGCGTTTATCCCAGGAATGCAAGGATTCTTCAATATACGCAACTCAATGAATGTGATATACCATATTAACAAATTGAAGGAGAAAAACCATACGATCATCTCAATAGATGCAGAAAAAGCTTTTGACAAAATTCAACATCCATTTATGATAAAAACTCTCCAGAAAGTAGGCATAGCGGGAACTTACCTCAACATAATAAAGGCCATATATGACAAACCCACAGCCAACATCGTCCTCAATGGTGAAAAACTGAAACCAGTTTTGTATGGAAATTTGTATGGAAACATAAAAAACCCTTAACAGCCAAAGCAATCTTGAGAAAGCAAAATAGAACTGGAGGAATCAGGCTTCCTGACTTCAGACTCTACTACAAAGCTACAGTAATCAAGACAGTATGGTACTGGCACAAAAACAGAAATATACATCAATGGAACAGGACAGAAAGCCCAAAAATAAAGCACAGTATGGTACTGGCACAAGAACAGAAATATACATCAATGGAACAGGACAGAAAGCCCAAAAATAAAGCCACACACATATGGTCACCTTATATTTGATAAAGGAAGCAAGAATATACAATGGAGAAAGAAAAGTCAGCCTCTTCAATAAGTCGTGCTGGGAAAACTGGACAGCTACATGCAAAAGAATGAAATTGGAACACTCCCTAACACCATACACGAAAATAAACTCAAAATGGATTAAAGACCTAAATGTGAAGACAGACACCATAAAACTCTTAGAGGAAAACATAGGCAGAACACTCTATGTCATACATCACAGCAAGATCCTTTTTGACCCACCTCCTAGAAAAATGGAAATAAAAACAAAAATAAACAAATGGGACCTAATGAAACTTAAAAGCTTTTGCACAGCAAAGGAAACCATAAACAAGACAAAAAGACAACACTCAGAATGGGAGAAAATATTTGCAAATGAAGCAACTGACAAAGGATTAATCTCCAAAATTTATAAGCAACTCATGCAGCTCAATAACAAAAAAACAAACAACCCAATCCAAAAATGGGCAGAAGACCTAAATAGACATTTCTCCAAAGAAGATATACAGATCGCCAACAAACACATGAAAGAATGCTCAACATCATTAATCATTAAAGAAATGCAAATAATATATACACTACCAAATGTAAAACAGATAACTGGTGGGAATAAAGATGCAGACGTAGAGAATGGACTTGAGGACATGGAAGGGGGATGGGTAAGCTGGGACGAAGTGAGAGAGTGGCATGGAAATATATACACTACCAAATGTAAAACAGATAACTGGTGGGAATAAAGATGCAGACGTAGAGAATGGACTTGAGGACATGGAAGGGGGATGGGTAAGCTGGGACGAAGTGAGAGAGTGGCATGGAAATATATACACTACCAAATGTAAAACAGATAACTGGTGGGAATAAAGATGCAGACGTAGAGAATGGACTTGAGGACATGGAAGGGGGATGGGTAAGCTGGGACGAAGTGAGAGAGTGGCATGGAAATATATACACTACCAAATGTAAAACAGATAACTGGTGGGAATAAAGATGCAGACGTAGAGAATGGACTTGAGGACATGGAAGGGGGATGGGTAAGCTGGGACGAAGTGAGAGAGTGGCATGGAAATATATACACTACCAAATGTAAAACAGATAACTGGTGGGAAGCAGCCGCATAGCACAGGGAGAAGCTCTGTGTGCTTTGTGTCCACCAAGAGGGGGGGGAGAGAGAGGGTGAGGGAGACGCAAGAGGGAGGAGATATGGGGATATATGTATCTGTATAGCTGATGCACTTTGTTATAGAGTAGAAACTAACACACCATTGTAAAGCAATTATACTCCAATAAAGGCATTAAAAAAAAAAAGAAGTGGGAGGTAAGAGAGCGGAAGAGGTCTACAACAGTTTCCTGCTTGGGTTACTGGCTGGAGCCAATTATGTTAGAAAAAAAGATGAGTTCAGTTTTGGACTCCGTTGAGTGTGACATCTTTATGATGTTAACTGGATAGATGGGGAGTTCAGAAGAGAGATTTTTTCTAGAGAATCATCAGCACTACTGGGAGTGGAGAGTCTTAGTAACACAAATGAGCCTTACTCTACCAGGCCGACTTCCTGCTTGGATACATGTAAACTATTTCTAGCCACCATGTAGTTGGTTTCACAGCTAGGGAGGCTGAGTGGAAATGGAAGCAGAATAATTCAACAGTGTAAGAGAGAGATATGGAAGCCTGGACCAGGGTGATATAGCAAGGGCCTTAAAAATTCAAACTTTTCATTCAGCACTCTTCCCAATGGGGCACTGAGATATTACAGTTTATAAGAAATCTGGATTTGGTCATTCAGTTGGCCAAAATATATTTCTCATATGTATCTGGTCTTCATCAACAGTTCCTAGCTCTCCCAAAACCCTTGGAATTTCCTAAGTGTTAAGAGTGACAAAGATATGTTCTGCTATGTTCATGAGGTACTTTTGGAAAGTGCCTAAGGATGGAGGTTAGTTGCCTGTGGAGCCAACCATGTGATTAGAGGTTTAGCACTTTCAGTCCCAGACCCTGACCTCCAAGGATGGGGGGAGGGGCTGGAAGTTGAATCTATCACCAATGGCCAATCATTCAATCAATCATGGTTATGCTATGAATCCTCCATAAAAACCCAAAAGAATGGGGTTTCGGAAGCTTCCAGGGTGATGAACACGTGGAGGTGCTGGGAGAGTGGTGTGTCTGCAGAGGCCATGGAAGCCCCGCACCCTATCCCCACGCCTTGCTCTAGGTATCTCTTTCCTCTGGCTGTTGCTGAGTTATATCATATCCTTTTATAATAAACCTGTAATCTAGTAAGTAAAATGTTTCCATGAGTTCTGTGAACCACTGCAGCAAATTATCCGGCCTAAGGAGGGGGTCGCGGGAACCTCTGATTTATAGCCAGTCAGTCAGAAGTACAGGTAATGAATGACCTGAGCTTGCAACTGGCATCTGAAGTGGGAGGGGGTGGTTTTGTAAGACTGAACCCTTAACCTGTGGGATCTGACACTGTCTCTGGATCTGAATGTCTCTGACATTCACCTGGTGTCCTAAGAATTATTTGTTGGTATCAGGATGCCCACCCGTCCCCGCCATACAATTTAAGCACCCACTCACATTGCCCAGTATCCTCATTCATGCACCTATGTTACAGGCAAACTGAATGTGCCTTCAGAGATGCTTGAGCTTTTCTGCTTATTAAACCACATGTTGTTTCCAAGGCCTAGGATAATCATTAAATTTGGAATAACACAGCCTTGCAGTCAGACTGATTAGGGTTCAAACACCAGCTCTGCCCACTGCTTTAAGGGGGCTGGGTTTCTCACTCTCCAATAAGCCTCAGTTTCTTCATCTGTAAAAGAGGCATAATAGTACCCGTCTCTTAGGACTGCAATGAGGCTGCAAGATAACAATTCATATAATGCATTTAGAAGACTACCTAGCACATGGTAACTGCTCTACCAGTGACTCATTCGTAGCAATTAACATAATAATACTGGTATACTAGAAAAAAGCATAAAATTTCTTTTGTATCAAAAGATCTGTTTCCTCTCCAGAGCCACTACTTATTATACTGTGTGATTAGCATTCTTTTTCTCTCTTGTACAATAGGGATAATAACAGTATCTAACTCATAGAGTTATTGTGAGGATCCAATGTTTTCTAAAGTACTTTGTAGAATAAAAGCATTCTACCAATACTAGTTATAAAAATAATAATAATAAATACTGTCTCCTGGATGAATACGTGATTATAGTGACACAATCTCCAAAGCATCTTTACAAAATTTAATAAGTGCACTTTCTCATCCAGCACAGAAAATTTTTATTAAGTAACTTACAGCACACAAGTAAATACCATGCTAAGCAAATGAAAGACATTTAGAAGCTGTCAAGTAAAGGACAGACTATTGCATAATCATAAATGGTAGCTATTTTAGCTACTGCTTTCATCTTACCGTATGCGCAGCACTTTTGTCTTCAAAGCCTTTTGGAAAAAAGACACTTTTGAATTGGTTCACATCTGCTTTATTCTCGTCAAAGTTGATGCTGAACTGCTGAAGATATCTCCCGTAACACTGTAAAAGGGCCAATTTATATTCCTGAAATAAAAAGAGGACTTGATGAAGGTTTCAAAATATCATTTTGCTTATCATTATTAAAATTAGGTAATATTCATATTATTCTTAATAGTGTCAATGTTGATTATTACTATTACTATCCCCATGACACCATTATCACCACTATTTCCAAACAAACTTAACAGACATTGTGCTTGGCAATGCATGTGCATTATTTCATTTAAATCTCCTCACAACAAGCCAATTGTGAGATGAGACCATCATGACCTCAAAGATGGGAATATTCACCAGGGCACTGTGTGTGGTAATAACCTGGATATACTCAAAAACCAAAGGTTTAACCTCAACAGATCATGGTAACCCACAAACTCAGTGAGAGAGGTAGAGGAGTTGAACCAGCCCTGCTTCTCTGATACCTCCTAAGCTCCAAAAAAGAAAGAAAGAGTAGGAGAGGGCAGAAAGGGAGGGACAAAAGGGGGAAGGAGGGAGAAAAGAAGGGAGGGAGAAAAAAGAAAAAAGGAAGGAAGGAAAGAAAGAAGGGAGAAGAGAAAAATGCAGGGGATGAGCTGGCTCATCTGTCGACAGTCTCTGAAGTTATATCAGGACGAATCAAAAAAGTCTGAGCTGCTATGATTCTTGTTAGTTCTAATTCATGCTTACGTTCCAATTACAAAGTCAGATGCCTCATTTCTGAAGCCCACGGGGCACAGTTGACCTGGAGAGTTTCAGGGCGGTGGATGTGAGCAGGGTTTTACATATGACTCAGCTGCAACCCTTTCTCTGCTTCCTCCCCTGCAACTGTGTTTCCAGGAAAAGCAGCTGCCCTGGGTGTGAACTGCCTATTGGGTGACCTCGCCCCTCAGGAGGCACCACAGTCAAACACCGTTGTGTTTCTATTTCTATTGACTTGTTTGTTACTTGCTCACTAATTCTGAATCTTTTCGCTCTAACTTGATTCACATAATGAATTCAAATCTAGGTTCAAAACAAGCGTGGTCCAACAAGATGAGTTCTACTGTAACTAAAATAAAAAGATTCTAGAAACCAAAGTAACCACTCAAGTTTGTTTCCAGGATTACAAATACCTTTTACCGGCCCACTTTCCCATCACTGAAAAGTAGTTAAAACCTTTTCTTTTTTCCTCTAAGTAAATTTGTAAATATCCTACCTGAAATATTCTGAATCCTTAGCCACTACCCAACATGAACTTGCTTTACCAACTTGTAAAATGCTCCTTCTAGTTCCCTCCACCCACCTGGATACTCCTCAAACCACCCCAAACTGGGCTGTGTATCACCAGCTTATTATGTTGAGGAGAAGCATAAAAAATAGGGGGGCACGCCTCTAATTCTGGTCAAAACTATTATTCCACTTCACATGAATAGAGCTTACAAGTTGGATCTCACCTGGGGCTTTTTTCTGTGATTTTCCAAACTGTATGGTCCAATTACATGGAGCTAAGATGATTCTCTGTGCTTCCTTATGAAAGTTCCTCCACATCTTAGCCTCCATTTGGTAACTTTCCCTCCCAGACCAAAAAGATTCAAGTCCAGAAAATAGAAATGGGGGAGGAAAATGAAGCTGAGAAACTGTAGATTGAGAAGACTTGAAACTGCCCCCACGGAGTTAACAGAAGCTCATGACAAATAGAAATTCGTAAGCTTGTCTTACAGAACAGATAAGGGAACGTCTTGGTAAAACCCCTTTGCTTGTGAACTACCTTCACTGATTAAGCCCGCTTTAGTTTAGTTTTGTTTTTTCCTCTTTCTTTTTACCTCTCTTAAATTGCATAACTTCCCAGCTTCACGCACCTCAGCTGTTTCACAGGAACTTGCACTCAGCTCTTGCCCACGGCGAGCCGGCTGCGGCTGGTTGGGACCACCGACTCTAAAACTGGGCCTGCGCAGGTGTCCCTTGAATGGCCTTTTGACGTCAGAGGCTGGAAAACTCCGCCCTCTGGTCCTCCTAAACGCCTCCATTTTGAATACACAGAAGCGCGAATCCCAGATGCACCTGCGCAGAACACCGACCACCTCACCATTTTCCCTACCTCCAGTCGTCTTTCCCCGTGCCTAAAACCACTCTGCTTATATCTCGTAAATATACCAACTCCCTCGCCTTAGGGGAGGCGGATCTGAGACTCGTTCTTCGCTTGGCTGCCTTGTGAATAAACTCTTTCTCTGCTGCAAACCTCAGCGGCTCAGCATTTGGCTCTCTGCATGGGGAAAATGGACCTGGCTCGGTAACAGACTGAATACTGCTGGTCTCTGGCGTAAAATCACTTTGTATGAAATAACTCTTGGTCCAAGGATCCCACGTGTGCCAAAGACTCATATTTAATTTGGAATAATTTGGGCCTGTGCCAGAGCTTAGGGGGAAAATTCACATTTTCGTTCACTGAAAACCCAGCCATGGTGTGGTCTTATCAAACTTAAGTCCATGAGTCCACAGCAATCCAATACTTCCGCGTTGATATAGAACTAGAAAAAGGGCACGAACTCGGTTGGAATACAACACTGAGCAAGAAACGGTATGTATGGAATGACCGCTGTAATTACTGATACATACAGCTAAATGTAAAGAAGGAGCTGAAAGTCATTAAAACAAGGCACCTGGAAGCAAGCAACATAGCAGCAAGGCCAGGAGCTATGAGAGCTGTCTGCTGGGCAAGGCCAGCCATGTGAAAAACAACAGGAAGTGGTGTCTGGGCTCCTTTGTATAAGGTAGGAACATGATGACTCAGCATTTCCTGTCGGGCGCCTACCACACCCTCTGTTAACTAGGGGCTGTGCTTATGCTCCGCCAACCGTCTTTCTGTTCAGGAATCTCTCACCTCTGGAGAATCCCAACCACAAAATTTTAGAGTGAACACTTTTTTGGTTACTGTGCCTCATTAAAATTTGTATGTATTCCCTTATATTTTTCTAAGAAAAAAATCAAATCATGTAAAATAGGAATGGTATCAAATCAAAAAGATAATAATTAGACAAATGAGTTTCATCTGGGCTCTTTCTACTCCGGAGGTACTTACTTTCATTTCACAAAGTCTATCTCCAACCTTCAGAAGCTTTTCGTTGTAATAGGCAGCTGGCAGCCGGGGGGCGTATTTGGTCCAGATATTAAACAAAGAGGTGGCACTGTAAAAATCACAAAGTAAAATGATATCCTCAAAGTCAGCAGGAAACCTAAATTAGCAAGCAATCCTTAAAAACTTACCTTGTACTCTTTTTTTTAAGTATTCAGGTGGGTTTTTTTTATAAATTTATTTATTTTTGGCACGTTGGGTCTTCCTTGCTTAGCACAGGCTTTCTCTAGTTGCCGCGAGCGGGGAGCGGGAGATGCTCTTCATTGTGAAGTGTGGGCTTCTCGTTGCGGTGGCTTCTCGTTGCGGAGCAGGGGCTCTAGGCGCCCGGGCTTCAATAGTTGTGGCACACGGGCTTCAGTAGTTGTGGCTCGTGGGCTCTAGAGCTCAGGCTCAGTACTTGTGGTGCACAGGCTTAGTTGCTCCACGGCATGTGGGATCTTCCCAGACCAGGGCTTGAAGCCGTGTACCCTGCATTGGCAGGCGGATTCTTAACCACTGTGCCACCAGGGAAGTCCGTGCGTGCATGCGTGCGTGCGTGCGTGTTATGCGGGCCTCTCACTGTTGTGGCCTCTCCCGTTGTGGAGCACAGGCTCTGGACGTGCAGGCTCAGCGGCCATGGCTCACGGGCCCAGCCGCTCCGCGGCATGTGGGATCTTCCCAGACCGGGACACGAACCCGTGTCCCCTGCATTGGCAGGCAGACTCTCAACCACTGCGCCACCAGGGAAGCCCCATGCTCTTTTTAATGTGCTTTATTGTTAATGTCTAATTATTGATAAACGTAATTATGGTTAAAAGTATTGTTTCCTTTATACCAAGCACTGATAGTTCTTTATATGCATTTTTAATGATTTTAATTTTTTAATTTTACTATTTTTTATTGGGGTATAATTGATTTATAATATTATATAAGTTTTAGATGTACAACATAGTGATTCACAATTTTTAAAGGCTATACTCCATTTATAGTTATTATCAAATATTGACTGTATTTCCTGTGCTGTACAATATATCCTTGTAGCTTATTTATTTATTTATTTATTTTTTGCATTATGCGGGCCTCTCGCTGCTGTGGCCTCTCCCGTTGTGGAGCACAGGCTCCAGACGCGCAGGCCCAGTGGCCATGGCTCACGGGCCTAGCCGCTCCGCGGCATGTGGCATCTTCCTGGACCGGGGCACGAACCCGTGTCCCCTGCATTGGCAGGCAGACTCCCAACCACTGTGCCACCAGGGAAGCCCCATAGCTTATTTATTTTATACATAGTAGTTTGTACCTCTTAATCCTCTACCTCCATCTTTCCCCTCCCCCCTTCTAGAACAAACCACCAGTTTGTTCTCTATGTCTGGGAGTCCATTTCTTTTCTGTTATATTCACTAGTTTGTTGTATTTTTTAGATTCCACATATAAGTGATATCATACAGTATTCGTCGTTCTCTGTCTGACTTCTTTCACCTAGCATAATGCCCTCCAAGTCTATCCATGTTGTTGCAAATGGCAAGATTTTATTCTTTGTTATGGCTGAGTAATATTCCATTGTGCGTGCGTGCGCATGTGTGTGTGTGTATCACATCTTCTTTATCCATTCATCTGTTGAAGGACACAGGTTGTTTCCATATCTTAGCTATTATAAATACTGCTGCTGTGAACATTGGGACTATACTCTTTGTATGCATTTTTTAAAATTGACTTTATTTTTTAGAGTAGTTCTAAATCCACAGAAAAACTGAGCAGAAAGTATAGAGATTCCCTGTATACCCCCATCTCCCACACAGGCACAGCCTCCTCCTTTATCAACGTCACCCACCAAAGTGGTACATTTGTTAACAATTAATGAGCCTACACTGACACATCATTATCACCCAGTGTCCATAGTTTACATTAGTGTTTATCCTTGGTGTTGTCCATTCTATGGGTTTGGACAAATGTATAATGACATGTATCCACCATTGTATCATACAGAGTAGTTTCACGGCCCTAAAAATCGTCTGTGCTCTGCCTGTTCATCACTCCCTCCCCACTAACCCCGGGCAACCATTGAACTTTTTACTCTCTCCATAGTTTTGCCTTTTTCAAAATGTCATATAGTTGGAATCATATATAGGTAGCATTTTCAAATTGGCTTCTTTCACTTAGTAATCTGCATGTAAGATTCACCCATGTTTTTTCCATGGCTTGATAGCTCATTTCCTTTTAGTATTGAATAATATTACATTGTCTGTATATACCAGTTTATCAGTTTACTTACTGAGAGACATCTTGTTTGCATCCAAGTCTTAGCAATTTGAGTAAAGCTGCTATTAACATCCATGTGCAGATTTTCATATGGACATAAGTTTTCAACTCCTTTCGGTAAATACCAAGGATCACAACTGCTGGATTATATGGTAAGAGTGTGTTTAGTTTTGTAAGAAAACATCAAGCTGTCTTCAAAAGTGGCTGTACCGGGCTTCCCTGGTGGCGCAGTGGTTGAGAGTCCGCCTGCCGATGCAGGGGACACGGGTTCGTGCCCCGGTCCAGGAAGATGCCACATGCCGCGGAGCGGCTAGGCCCGTGAGCCATGGCCGCTGAGCCTGCGCGTCCGGAGCCTGTGCTCTGCAACGGGAGAGGCCACAACAGTGAGAGGCCCGCGTACCGCAAAAAAAAAAAAAAAAAAAAAAGTGGCTGTACCTCTTTGCATTGCATTTCCACCAGCAGTGAATGAGAATTTTCCTGTTGACCCACATCCTTGTCAACATTTGGTGTTGTCATTGTTCTGGATTTTGGTCATTCTAATAGGTCTGTAGTGGTATCTCGTTGTTTTAACTTGCATCTTCCTAATAACATATGATTTAGAGCATCTTTTCATATATTTATTTGCCATTTGTATATATTCCTTGGGTAGATGTCTGTTAAGGTTTTTGGCTCATTTTTTAAATCAGGTTGTTTGTTTTCCTAATGCTGAGTTTCTAGAGTTCTGTGTATATTCTGGATAGTAGTACTATCAGATATGTCTTTTGCAAGTATTTTCTCCCAGTCTGTGGCTTGGCTTTCATTCACTTGACAGTGTCTTTCACAGGGCAGAAAATTTTAATGTTAATGAAGTCCAGTTTATCAATTCTTTCTTTCATGAATCATGCCTTTGGTGCTGTATCTTAAAAGTCATTGCCAAACTACGGTCATCTAGATTTCTCCTACATTATCTTCTAGGAGTTTTACAGCATTGCATTTTACATTTAGGTTTGTGATCCATTTTGAGTTAATTTTTGGAAAGGGTGTAAAAGTCTGTGTCTAGATTCAGTTTTTTACATGTGCATGTCCAGTTGTTCCACCACCATTGTTAAAAAGACTGTCTTTGCTCCACTGTATTGCCATTACTCCTTTGTGAAAGACCAGTTGACTGTATGTCAGTCTGGGCTCTTTATTCTGTGCCTTTGATCTATTTGTCCATTCTTTTGCCATACCACGCTGTCTTGGTTAGTGTAGCTTTATAGTAAGTCTTGAAGTCAGGTAGTGTCAGTCCTCCAACTTTGTTCTTCTTCAATATTGTTTTGCCTATTCTGGGTCTTTTGCCAACATGAATATTTTTCATTTCATTTTCACAACAACTGAGATGGGTAATATCAGTATCCCAAATATACAGTTGATGAAACTGAGGCAGGTGCATCTATGCTCATAGCCAGTATATTACTGGGCCTTCCAGTCCTCTGGAATATGAACTCCCTGAGGGCAAGGACCTCATGTATATTATTCATTGCCCAGCCCCTAAGAGTAGTGAATGTCTAGTATATGTCAGTACTCAATACATACTTGTTGAAAGAATGAATGAATGAATAAATAAATGACTAGGGAAAAGAATTCCTTGTTCTTATTTTTTTTGCTTTTCTGTAGAGAGTTCCAGGGTTCAAATACCCAGTCAGTTTAGGGCTATGCTTCCTGCATGGTTTCTGATCAGAATTCAAAGGGTAGCAGATCACTGCCTGTTTTGTTCACTCATTTAGTTAATATTTACTCCTTCCCCCTCTCTCGGAAATTATTAATGCTTCTAGGAAAAAATCCAAATTTCTCTTAGCAGTCGTCCAATCCTATCTCATAAATTTCTAGATAAGAATGGTGTTATGGACTGAATGTGTGCGTCCCCTCAAAATTCATATGTTGAAGCCCTAATCCACAGTGTAGCTATATTTGGAGAGGGAGACTCTAAGGAAGTAATTAAGGTTAAATGAGGTCATAAGGGTGGGGCCCTGGTCCGCTGGGATTAATCCATTCTAAAAAGACACCAGAGAGCTTGTTCTCTCTCTCTCTCTCTCCCTCTGTCCCCCTCTCTCTCTCCCCCTCTCTCTCTTTCTCTCTCTCTCTTTAACCGCCCCCCCCCCGCCCCCGCCGCCCCGTCTCTGTCTCTCTGTGCTTGCACAGAGGAAAGGCTATATGAGAACAAAGTGGACATCTGCAAGCCAGGAAGAGAGCTCCCACCAGAAACTGATCCTGCCAGACCCTTGTCTGGGACTTTTAGCCTCCAGAACTGTGAGAAAACAAATTTCTGTTGCTTAAGCCACCCAGTCTATGGTATTTTGTTATGGCAGCCCAAACTGACTAATTAGTAATTACTACTTAGTAATTAGTAGCCCAAGCTGACTAATACAGACAGGAAGCTAAACTTAAGGACTGAAGATGGCTCTAGTATCAATATTTACCATGTACACGTTGGGGTATTAATGGAACAACCTCAACAAAAACATGTCAATTAATTCATTCAGGTAATTAAATGATAATGACTGAGTGACAAGGGAAGAGGGGGTACAGGGTATTCCTACCTTCATGGACTGATTAATAATATTTAGGGGTAGGAAAATATGTACATGTACCATGTAGTAAATAACCATGCCAAATAAAGAGTGTGGCAAATACAGCCCATAGAATTTTAAAAAGGTAAATGTGTTCTGCTTTGTTTGTTTGTTTGTTTTACCCTTTTCACGTTCATTTGCTGCTTCATGAAATGCTATAGTATTAGAATAAATATAATGAATCCAAGAAATTCACCAAGTCTTGATAGAATTCTTAAATTATGTAGATGAAAGAGTTAATTCTTCCAAACCTTACAGATGAGATAATGATGAGTAGGTTTGTTACTCATAAAAGAAAAATACCAGCTTCGTTAAATCAATCAAGGTTATATAATAAGAGAATTTTTTTTTTTTAAGTGTACCATAAGTTCAAGTTAAGACTGCTCATTGGGAATGGCTTACATAATAATTAAATAAGGAAAATATAATACATACTATGTAATGTACATCATTTAAGAAAAGAATGTTAATATATTTTGGTTTGCTATTTGATTATAGCTGCTGTTGGATACTTAGAATTTTCTAAAATAAAAATCATAACTGTATAAACAGAATATCAAAATTTTATGTGCTTATAACAAAAGCATACCTTTAAAATATATCACACTCTAAATTTAAGGACATTGCTGATATGATCAAAATCTATATTTTAGATAAAATGAATTTTTATGCTTACAGAAGTTCCTATAGTTATAAAAAGAAACAATTTTTGATTTTAAAAAATAACCATCAGTCAAATACGTTATAAAAGCAACTCCTACCTCCTGTACTGCTAACTGGTCTCCACATTGCCATCATTGCCCCATTTGGACAAAGTCACCAAAATGTTTTAAAACAAAAATCAGGGCTTCCCTGGTAGCGCAGTGGTTGAGGGTCCGCCTGCCGATGCAGGGGGCGCGGCTCGTGCCCGGGTCCGGGAGGATCCCGCATGCCGCGGAGCGGCTAGGCCCGTGAGCCATGGCCGCTGAGCCTGCGCATCCGGAGCCCGTGCTCCGCAACGGGAGAGGCCACAACAGTGAGAGGCCCGCGTACCGCAAAAAAAAAAAAAAAAAAAAATCACATAAGGTTAATTCTTTGCCAAAACCTAGGCAATGGTCTCCCGTTGCATTTGGAATAAATGCAGACTCTATAAATGGCCCCTAAAACCTTCCACAGCCCTACCTACTCCTCTAATCTCATCTCATACCACTGCACCCACACTCTCCACACTGTGCTAGACAGGCCTCTGTCCATTCCTCCAAAGGCCCCCGACTCTTTCCTGCCAAGATCGTCCCACATGCTTGTTCCCTCTGTTTATCCTCTCTCCTTGCTGGTTGACTGCCAGGCGTGGGCTTTCTCTAGTTGTGGCAAGCAGGGGCTACTCTTCGTTGCGGTGCGAGGGCTTCTCATTGCAGTGGCTTCTCTTGTTGCGGAGCATGGGCTCTAGGCGCTCGGGCTTCAGCGGTTGTGGCACGTGGGCTCAGCAGTTGTGGCTCACAGGCTCTAGAGCACAGGCTCAGTAGTTGTGGTGCACGGGCTTAGTTGCTCCGTGGCATGTGGGATCTTCCTGGACCAGGGCTTGAACCCTTGTCCTCTGCATTGGCAGGCAGATTCTTAACCACTGTGCCACCAGGGAAGCCCTACTGCCAGGCATCCTTCTAATCTCAGCTTAATGTCACCTCCCTTACCATTCCTTTGAAGGCAGGTCTCCACTGTGTTGCCATTAAGCCTATGCTCAAGTGTTATCTACTCCAACCACCTTATTGAAACTTGCAACCTCCTGTCTCCCACTCCATAACCCTTCCTCTCTTTTTCTCCCTAGCATTTATCATTTTCTAGGTCACCATAAAATTACTTCTTTTATATGTTTATTGTCTATTTCCCCCTCTAGAATATAAGCACCAAGAGAGCAGGGATTTTTGTCTGGTTCATTGCTGTATCCCCAGCCCTTAGTGCAATATCTGGCACATATAAGCTCTCAGTAGCTTCTTCATAGCCCTTGTTTGTGTGTTGACTTAGTGACTCTTAAAAGCCTATCTCCCTCTCTCTATGAGCACAGATTCCCATATCTATTTTGTTTATCACTGTATAACCCATGACTAGTGCAGGCCCTGGCATATAGTAGGCACTCAATAAAAAATTATTCTGTAAATAAATGGCTAAGGCCTTCCCTGGTGGCACAGTGGTTGAGAGTCCACCTGCCGATACAGGGGACACGGGTTCGTGCCCCGGTCCGGGAGGATCCCACATGCCGCGGAGTGGCTGGGCCCGTGAGCCATGGCCGCTGAGCCTGCACTTCCGGAGCCTGTGCTCCGCAACGGGAGAGGCCACAACAGTGAGAGGCCCGCGTACCGCAAAAAAAAATAAAATAAAAATAAATAAATGGCTAAATATGTGAGAGGTAGATGGCAAAGGTCCATGTCAATCCTTAATGTTTGTGACTCTCTGTTTAAAGATGGGGCAGATACTGAATTTACCAGTTGACCCAGGTCTACAATTATTGAGAATGCAAGGATAATTCCTGAATTCTTTCAATGCCAAATATTCTTTGAATGTTCACTATGTCCCAACCCTCAGGGTAGGTGTTATAGCAATGAAAAAGAGGCTCATCGTCATCAGGGAGCTTACACATTCTAACCAGGCAGATAGACAGTACACAAGAAAAGAAATAAATACAAGTATAAATTGATGGGTAAACCTGCATTTGGTATGAAAGGCCACTCTAAGGAGGTAACAGCTGAGCTAAGACCTGAAAGAAAAGAAGGAGCCAGATATTTGAAAAGTTAAGACAAGAACATCTCAGACAAAGGAGGCACCAGCTATAAAGTCCCTGGGGTGAGAAACAGAAGAATCTGTTTCCCTATAAAGTCCTGAGAGAGAAGTGAGGGATGAGCTGAGATGAGAGAGGCAGACAAGGCCAGAGCCTCAGACCCTGGAAGACACCAGAAGTAGTCTTAATTTTATTCTAAAAGCAAAGGGAAACAGAAGTCTTTAGATAGGGGAGTGGGTGATTTATTTATAAAGGTCACCCTGACTGCTATGTGAAGGACCGATTTGAGATTCAAGTAGCTGCAGGGAAAATTTGAGATGGTGATGGTTTGAACTGGAATGTTGGTAGTGGAGATGGGAAGATAAACTGCTATCTAAGGCACCAAAACAGAAACATTTTCAAGATAAATATATGTAGCTTAGGTACGTAATGTGCTTTCCTTAGTCAATTCTTGGTTTTCATCTCACTTGGCCCATCAGCATGATTGCCACAGTTGATTGATCATTCCTTCCTTCTTAAAACACTTTCTCTACTTGGCTTCCAGTACACCACACACTTACTGGTTTCCCTCTACCTCTTTAGCCTCTCCTTCTTAGTCTCTGCCAGTTTCTTCTTATCTTCCCAACTTGTCAGTGTTGGAGGGTCCCAGGGTTAAGTCCATGGACTCTCCTCTTCTCCATCTGTGCTCACTCCCTTAGCTAGTCCATCAAATGTCAAAGCTTAAATATCATCAATATGCTGATGAATGCCAGTGTACTTCTCCTCTGACCTCCAGACTCAAATGTGCAAGTACCTACATAATATCTCTGCCTGGATGGTGAATTACATCTCAATCTTAATATATCTAAAAACTAAACTCTTCATCTCCCTCACTTCTGCCCAAAACCTGTCCTTCCCACAGTCACAATCCCACCCCAGGACCTTTACACCTGCCATTCTCCTGTGTGGCCAACTCTTTCTACAGAAATCCTCATCACTTACTACCATAACATCTTCTCATCTTTCTCAAAGGTCACTTTTCCTGACTTTCCCTGACCATGCTCCCTGCCATCCCATTTTAAATTACAACACCCATCTGATATCCTCATCTTCCTCACTGCTCTCGTTTTCTCCCTAGCACTTATCTCCTTGTAAAATAATTTCCTTACATATTTGTTTAGTGGCTGTCTGTAGTCACAAAAATACATGCTCCATGAGGCTATGAATTTGTATATCTTTTAACTTGATGTTTTCCTAGTTCCTGGAATAGAATCTGATATTTAGGAGGTGCTCAATAAATATGTAGTTAAATGCATGAATGAAAAATAAACATAAGTTAAAACTATTTCTTCATATTAAATACATGGATGAAAAATATAAGATGAAGCTATTGGCTATTCTGGTATTCTTTGCCACTTGTCTACATTTCTAGCTGTTCAGTTTGCAGTGTGTTTTGACTGGGAAAGAAAGATGGTAACACAAACAGGAAAGAACCTTAAAAACAGGTAGTCTGCAGTTCAAGATAATAACATGGTCATAGAATTCAAAAAAAGGCAAACGTGCAAAATGAGTCACAAAATCAAGAAAAAGTCACTGTGATCCTAGTAACAATATAAAAAGGAATGAAGTACAAATGTTCACAGAATGACATACTTCATGGCATCAAGAATTAACTTTTTCATGAACCTGAGCTATCTCAAAGTTATTCCTTTTCCTCCATATACAAAATTGTACCCACAACATGGAAAGTTGTGAAAACTGTGAGTGAGCCAAAAATTTATTGGCATGGATTAGCAATTAGAAGACACTCAGAAACAGAAATGGTGAGTTATGAAACATTTCTTTGTTGATTTTTATTCTCACCCGAGCAGGAAGCCAAGATACATTTACCAGGAATTAAGGATTGTAATAGCGATGAGTCTCCACTTCTTAAACTTTGTTTATATCTCCAGGGCCCTTTGGCCAGGTTCTGAGTCCGCAACACTGACCCAGCTCCGGGACCACCACCTGCATCCTCAAAAGCATCTCCTCCTTTGGCCCCGGGAGTTGCCTTTCTCCAGACAGCGCCCGCCCCAGAACCCTGCCTCTGCTTACCAACGCCGGTGGAACTCATGCTTCTGTTCCTCTGTTGTAGCTAAAGCCTTCTTTCTCTTCATAAAGCCTAGCAACTCCTGGATCTCCTTCTCACAGGAGGCCAGGAGTGGGTTTTTAGCGTCCAGCGGCCCATAAAACACTGCGAGGGGCAACAAGTCCTCGCGGCAGGTCGAGCGAGGCAGTGGGCTCTGAGAGCTCGCCTTTGACTCCAGGGGGAACTTTGAGATCGCAGTCGAGGTCGGGGGCGGGGTCGGCGGCGGTCCTGGCGGCGACACAGACGTGGGAGACACGTTGGATGGAGAGGTCGAACAGGTACCTTGCGTCGCCATGTTGACCAGACCCGGGCCTGACCAAGAGTGTGTGTACACGCGGTTGCCTGGCGACGGTCTCGTGGCAACCAGGCATCCCCCGCGCTCTCGGGAAAACACAGCGGCCCCTGGAGGGCAAAGGAAGAAAAAACCCGGTCCAGAAAGCATTGTTGCTCCTGAGGTGATTTTGCTCTCTGGCTCATCACTGTATGAGATGAGAAAGGAGAGAAGGTTCTGGGCAGAGAACGAATAGGAGTGCCAGAAACTTAGGATCACAAATCCAAACTATACTTTTTCCATTTCGACCACTTAATAATGATGATCATTAATATGTGCCAGGCATGGTCAGAGTAAACCGTAGGGTCAGGGACCAGGTCTCAGCCTTCTGACTCCAAAGCCTGTGCTCAAAATGAACAGGCTATATTGACCATCCCCTAAGACTAAGCTTAACAGTCGAATTGAAATTAGGGTAATATCTGACAGCAGTTTAAGAATGAATTGCATGCAACTGATCCATTCTGGTCCCTCTTTTTGGACCCTGAGGTCTGTAACTGCGGATGATTTTGGTGTCTAGTAGTTACAATTACTCTATGTTTATTCATTTGTATTTCAGCTTTATCCTAATTATCACTGTATTCTAAATTCATGAGCATTTTACTCAGCCTTAACCTTTGGATATTAATGTGTACTAATGCTTGAAGTGTTAACTCTCTAAAGACTTTTGCATTTTAAACAGGGATTTTAGGAGACTTTGCTTCTGAAGGGGAAACTATGGCCTCGAGGGAAATATTTGGGGGCAAGGGAAGTTCTTCTTTCCCTGCATTATGGGCAATAGTAAGTTTATTTATATATTTAAAGTATGAGTTTCCAACCAGTACAGAACTTGCTTTCTTTATAAATTATGCAGTGCCAAATATTATCTAAGAGAAGGATCAGAAATATTTGATGGCTTAGGAAAGTAGGTCTTTAACACTGAAAACTGTTACTGGTTCTGTCAAACTTAAAAATAAATAAAGACAGTAACGGTAACACCCTGTGAGCCCAATTTCCCATTTAAGATTAAGAAGCTTATTGGACCACAGCCTGATTTCTTTCAGGTCTGACCTAATTTCTTGCAGACTCTGTGGACCTGTGCTAATTTGTGAGGCTGGCCTAATATGTCATGTGTACTATACTCTAATATTCTTTGAAGGCAAATGATGATGATTTTGCTTTTCAAGACAGGTAATTATGGCCCAAGAACCTTCCTGGCAAGCAGCGAGGTGCTCTGACACCAGACTGAAAGGAATTTAATTCTCCAATCAGGATGTAGAAATCTTCTTTGATCAAGATTTTATCTTGTCTCTAAGTGAGCAGGAAAAATGTTAAGACTTTAAAGAATTTAGGCCTAAAGAAATAATTTATCCTTGGAGCATTTACAAAAAGTATTAATAGACCTTTTAAAAAAAATCAGCTTGGTAAATTCTTTCTCTTCTCATCTTCTCCTTGTTCTTACATAACAGATGTGTCCACTTCAGATCAAAAGCTGGTGTAATTTGCCACTGAGTACTATTTTTATACTGATGAAAGTGAAGCTGCAGGATAAATGTAAATTAAAGTGGTCAGAGAGGAGGAAAGAAAATAAAAATAAAACAGATAAAGTGGATTTCTCCCCACTTGATCTGGCTGCTCTCAGAAACAAGCTTTCATAGTGCAGACACATTTCAAAGTCACTGGTAAAAGAAAATGTCACTAATTAAATTCAAATACTTGAATTATGAAACATTGCGTCTTAGTCATTTCCCTCCTTGCACACACTAAAGTTGACAATGCATAACTTTCAGTAGTTTCTGAAAGCTTGTCTGCATATTTAAATGGGTGCTATACTCTGAATCATCATTGTGGTAAGATGGATATTTCCATTTTCTTCAGTTTAAATTATATTTAAATCATTTTAAAAAACATTTTTGAGATGCTATCTTTCTTGTAATGAGATGCAGCTATTAGAATATCTTCTCTATTTCCTTGTCACTTTGCTTTATTCTTTTTACTGTAGTGAAAGAATAGAGCTCTGCAACTGTCTGACACGGCTAAATAATGTAAATGGCTTCCTTATAAATAATGTAAATTGCTGTTTCCTTATAATTAGTGTCTTTGCAGGCTGCAAGGATCCTTTTTGCCCATTCAAGAGTCTTTATCATTTAAAGTTACTGTTAGAGAACGAATAAATAAGGTTAATACTCTTTCTATTCCTAATTTAGTTGTTAATCATTTGGACTGTCCCAAAAATGTACATTTATATGGCATTTTTTTTTAAAAAAAGCACAAAGATCTCCCTTTCCTACCTCACTACCTAATATTTAGACTTTTTTAACTTCATGCTTTTGTTCAGTGAAATACAGCCATTTCTTTAGTGTGTCACAAATGCATAGATGAACCACACATTCCCTGCAAGAAGCAGATGGCATATATGCAACTAACCCTGAAGAAGGCTTGCTGTGAAATATGCTGTGATAAAGATCTTTTAAATGCTGTAAGAACCCCAAAAAGAAGCTTGGGATTTGAGAGAGAACAGAGGATTCTAGAGGAGGTGATGTTTTAGCCCTGAACCATAACTGTCCTTCATTAATAGAAAAATCCTTGCAATAGGGATTTGCCTATTTACTGTGATAACCTAACACTGAAGACTGGCCACTGGCAGAGTATATAAATGAGTGCATGAAAAAAAGTAAAATGAACATTTAGAAGGATATCCCACATCTCTACAAATGACCCAATTTTGTTCCTTTTTATGGCTGAGTAATATTCCATTGTATATATGTACCACAGCTTCTTTATCCATTCCTCTGTTGATGGACATTTAGGTTGTTTCCAGGTCCTGGCTATGGTAAATTGTGCTACTATGAACATTGGGGTGCATGTTTCTTTTTGAATTATGGTTTCTCTGGGTATATGCCCAGTAGTGGGATTGACAGTCTCTAGAACTACATGGTAGTTCTAGAGACTGTCATACAGAGTGAAGTAGGTCAGAAAGAGAAAAACAAATATCATATATTAATACATCTATGTAGAATCTGAAAAAATTTGTATAGACGATCTTATTTACAAAGCAGAAATAGAGACACAGATGTAGAGAACAGAGATATGGATACCAAGGGGGAAGCGGGGGGTGGAATGAATTGGGAGATTGGGATTGATATATATATACACTATTGGTACTATGTATAAAATAGATAACTAATGAGAACATACTGTATAGCACAGGGAACTCTACTTAATGCACTGTGGTGACCTAAATGGGAAGGAAATCCAAAAAAGAGGGGAATGTATGTATATGTATAGCTGATTCATTTTGCTGTACAGTAGAAACTAACACAACATTGTAAAGCAGCTATTCTCCAATAAAAATTAATTTTTAAAAATATATCAATAGCAGATTCAGACTAATAGAAAGACCAGATAAAGAGACTGTTTGGGTAAATTAAACAGGTTTAGTTATTACAGGCTACCAGTGGGAGTCAGTATAGTAAGGATGTACAACAAAGACATCAGCAGCATTATCCAGGACAGATGGGAATATAAATTTCCGAAACCTAACATCCTCACCAGTGTTACACAGTCCTGGATGGTAATATCCCTGCACCTTTTAAGTCTCTGATGCTTGAACAAATGTCTGCAGTTCCTCTGGAGTGCGGTATTGCTTCTAATTTAATACTTTGGTGCATGGACAGTTTCAGATACTTCCACTTGGCTCTTCCACCCACAACAGCTTTAATGACAGGTTAGGGATGCTGTGTTAGGGTTCTGCTAAATACTGCATCTCCCCTTCAATCAAAGGTTCTGGGTTTGTGAACTGCCTGAGGTCTGGAAACTAGATGAGGAACCACAGTTTTCCATTGCAGCAACTAATATCAGACTTTTGCTTACCATTTCTTGAGTTTTCTGATTATACATATCAAGCAGCACCTTTGTTGCCTGCTCATCCATCTAACTTCACCCTGTAACGCCGTGATTCATTAGCTAACACCACATATCCCTATAGGTAGAGGTACCTTGGTTGTCACTCTAGCCTGGCTGTCCATTATGGTAATTACATCTCATGCTGGCCTTTGTTAATTGCTACCACCTGGCCTTTGCCATTCTGGAATTACATCATCCCCACGAATATTACGAAGCTAAATTTCATAGCAGAATCCCCCACTGTCAACCCTGGCCCACAGAAGACAGAAGACTTCCAAGCTTCTCCAGCAATGCTGATGCTCACCTCATTGCTGCATTACTTACATCCTCAGTGGAGGTAATACCCTCTGGCCGTCTCAGAAAACATAGCCAAGCAGTGGGTTCTTAGGACATACATAATAAATCCATTCTAACATTCCTATCTCTCTGGGCTTTCTGGCCCTTTCTTCAAAATCATATCAAGGAAGTTCTGCATCTTCACTTCATTTGATGTAGAACATTATCAGACCTGCACTTCCAGAAGCCACCTTGTTATGTTATTAGGAATCCTGAATCATGGCTGAGTACCCCCGTATTAATGAATTCTACCCTATCCAGCCTGTATTCTGTCCTCCTGGTCTAACGTAACCAAGATACACTCCTGCACATGTTTCCCCCCCAGTGTCAGCTAATACCTGTTAGCCAGATCCTGCAATTCCTTTGGCATGTGGGCTATTTCTTCCCAGAACAGAGCTTGTACTTTCCTGTTCAGGCTGTGCTGAAATGTGTTTGATTTTTAGCCAGGAGGTAATGAAGGGTGTTGGGGGCATATCTGGAGGAAAACAAGAATCATCTTGAAAGGCACCTTCTTCAGATTAGGTCATTGTATGTTCCTCCAGGCAAAAAAAAAAAGACTGTTTTTCTCTGGCAGGTGGTTAGAGGCTGTTTCTGCTACCCTGGAGGGTTCAGAGGAATTTAGGAGCTCAAAATTCTTAGGCTTTTCTACCTAAATATCTTCATTTCAGATCTCTGAGTCCCATTCTTTTCTTGGAATCTCTGCTACATAATCAGATTGTGGGCCCGATTTTCAGCAAAGTCTACCCAGCCATTACCCTGAGCTGCGATAAAAGCAGCCTGACTTTCAGAGAATGTTTGCAGGACTTCCAATGCCTCAAAAGAAGCCACACCACAATCCCTTTAATTAATAATGCCCCGTACTGACTAAGCACAATAGCTATTTGATCTCCCCCTACCTTGCTGTCTACCTGCACCTCATCACAATTAAACCATGGGTGAAATCACTGCATGCCCACCCAACTTATCACCACAGTTGGTTCCCTGTTGCTTTCAGACAGTAGGTGAGTCAACTCTAAAATCCCATCCTGGGGGGTCCACTTTTTATAGCTCACTCCTACTGTGTTAACCTGGGTTCTTTACACAACAGAGCTTGAGGCAAAACTTAAGTGCTTGTGCTTTGTTGGGTAGTGATTCCCCTGAAGCAAGGAGGGGAAAAGGAAGTGAGACAGGGACTGTGATGTTAATTTCATGTGTCCACTTGACTCGGCTAAGGGAAGCCCAGCTAGCTAGTAAAACATTATTTCTGGGTGTGTCTATGAGAGTGTTTATGGAAAATATTAATGTTAGAATCAGTAGACTGAGTAAAGAAGATCGCTATCACCAGTGTAGGTGGGCATCAACCAGTGCATTGAAGGTCCAAATAGAACACAAAGGCAGAGGAAGGGCAAATTCTTTCTCTCTGCTTGAGCTGGGAAATCTCTTCTCCCCTGCCTTGGACATCACCACTCCTGGTTCTTGGGCCTTTGGACATGGACTGAATTACTGCTGGCTTTCCTGGTTCTCCAGTTTTCAGACAGCAGATCATGGGACTTCTCAGCCTCCATAATCACAAGAGTCAATTCCTTGTTTTGTATATATATATATATATATATATATATGTATGTATCCCATTAGTTCTGTTTCTCTGGAGAGCCCTAATATAGATACTGGTACTGAGACATGTTACTGCTGTATAAATACCTTAAAATGTGGAAGCAGCTTTGGAACTGGGTAATGAATAGAAGCTGGAAGTGTTTCAATGTGCATGCTAGAAAAAGCCTCCATTACCATGAATGGACTGTTAAGAGAAATTTTAGAGAGGACTCAGAAAGAAAAGAGGAGAGGCTGTAGAGAAAGCCTCAGTCATCTTAGGAAATAACTAAGTAATCCTGAGCAGGATTTTGGTAGAAATATGGATGGTAAAGGCCATTTTCATGAGGTCTCACTCAGATGGAAATGAGGAACATGATATTGGACAATGGAGGAAAGGCCATTCTTGTTGTTATGAAAGTGGCAAAGAACTTGGCTGAATTGTGTTTGTATTCTAGTGTTTTGTGGAAGATAAAATTTGGGGATGATGAAATGAGTATTTAGCTGAAGCAGTCTCTAATCAGAGTGCTGAAGGTGCAGCGTGGCTCCTCCTGACTGCTTATAGTACAACATGAAGAGAGAGAAATGACTGAGCAAAAAGGAAGCTTAAAGATTTCTCAGCCTGTTCACACTGTAGAAAATGAGGAACGATAGTTGGAAGAGAACAATAAGGATGTGGCCAAGAGATCATTTGATAAGAAGATTATTATGGATCAGCTGTCTCTACAGAAGCTAGGAGGTGTTGTTCAAAACAATGGAAGAATAACCACAAGGGCAATTCGGACATCATCAGGGCTGGCACTCCCATCAGAGACCCAGAGTGCAAGGGTCCAGAGACAGAGCAGTTTCACAGGAGGGCACACGGTGTCCAGCACTGCATCACAACTTGGGCTCTTCAACTACCTCAGATGCACCTCTCCAGCAGGGCACTTGACCGTGCTCAGAACACTTACATTAGCCTACAGTTGGGCAGAATCACCTAACATGAAGCCTATTTTTTAATAAAGTGTTGATATCTCATGTAATTTATTGAATACTGTACTGAAAGTGAAAGTAGAATGGTAGTATGCGTACAGAATGGTTGTAAGTGTATCGGTTTTTTTACCCTCCTGATGGTGTGGCTGACTGGGAGCTGCGGCTTGCTGCCACTGCCCACGAGAGAGAGAGTATCAGACTACTATTACCACTAGCCTGGGAAAGATCAAAATTCAGCATTCAAAGAACAGTTTCTACTGAATGCGTATCACTTTTGTACCATCATAAAGTCAAAAAATCGTAAGTCAGGGACCATTTGTAGTAGATCTTTCTGTTTTGACATGAAAATATTTTTGACTTTTTTTTAATAAAAAAAGAAATTGTAGAATGATGTGAACAATGTTAATGTTTATCTATATGAAAAAAAGTACCACAAAATGATACTATAATATTTGTATTTATATGTGTGTTTGTATGTATTATAAGAGGGAGGAGAGAAAGACTGAAGAGTGAGAGAGGGGATAAGTGTGTTGAGAAGTTCTGAAAGGATCCTCAATACATTGTCGACACTGGTTACGTCTGGGAGGAAACTGGAATTGGAAATGGGGATCAAATGAGATTTTAGACTTGTCTGTATTTTTTTTTTTACTTTAACACAGAAAAGACTGTCCTATAGTACTTATGTAAAGAAAGTTAATCTTAAAATGTAACAGTAAATGTAAAAATAAAACTTTTTTTTTTTGGTGTCCCTGAGTGGGCAAAGTAAAACTTAATAGTTTGCTTTTGTTGAGGTTATAAGGATCTTTGCTCTGTGTTCTTTGTTGTATATTACAGTTTTTCTACGGTGAACATGTATTTCTTTCATTATAAAAAAAAAATCATACTTTTTTTTTTTACTGAAAGCATGAAGATACATGCACATAACAGTAATACATACAAACTAAAACTTCTGTATTCCTTAACTAGGCAGAATTTCCACCAACTGCATCATTTGGGGGGAGGTACTTAGAAGCACATTCTTGGACTACATACTATTTGCTTTGTTTCCTGAATCTCAAAAAAGGCAGCAAAAGTTTTTGATTCATTCATGGATGTTTAAGACTGAACTCCAACACTTAGGGTCTACATGGACCCCCCCTCAAATGTCCTACCTCTCCTTGCCATTCCCCCCACCACCAAGTTTCTTCTTTATTTACCATGAATTCAAGCACTGTGACTCCTAGTTTACTACAGGCAAGAAGTAAAGAGGAATATATTGACATAGCAATCCAGAATGCTGGGTCTCCGAAAAAAAAGCTTAAGCAAGGTAGAGATTGGAAGAGCACTGAAAGGAGGGCTTTCCTGGGATCTTATCTGTCATATAATATGCTGTTGAAAGAAAAAAAAATTATCTGACTTTCTGGATTGGTCATAAAACCTTGGTCTAATAGTTTCCAAACCTTCTTCCAGAATGCACAGTAAGAAATACAAACAGCATGATGGCCATACTTTTAATTTGGTTCTTGTCAGGAGGTTGATTAAATGCCTTTGGTTTTATCTGTCACCAGACTAGGATAAAAACTCAACCCTGCAAAGTCCCAAGGTTTTTGTACTGTTTCACTCTTCCTTGCTTGAAGACCAGCTGATTCTTTTCTGACCTCTCATCTTTCTTGTGGTACCTTGGCAACTACAACCAAAAGCAACCAACACATGCTTTTTGTTTCCCTTCACCTAAAGCCCCAAGTTTATTCATTATATTTTATGCTACCAAGTTGTTGCAGATGACAGTTTCACCAAATGTTTCATCACTAAATAACATGAGAAGTCACCTCTCTAGGCTCCAATAACAGTTTCCTTGCTGCCCACTCTCTGACTGTGTAGTCAGTGCTACACATTTTAAGTTTTTGTTGAAGCAGCACCCTAATTCCAGTACAAAACACTGTGTCAGTCTCCTTAGACTAAATTATGGTAGAGTAGCAAATAATCCCATATCTCCATGGCTTACAAAAACAAAATTTTATCCTTTGCTCACATTTGTGAATAATATAGTTCAGCTGAGTCTCCACTCCACACACTCTCTTCATTTTGGGACTAAGCCTGAAAGAGCAAGCCATATCTGGAACATTGCAAATCTCAGAGCAGAAGAGGAAAAATGGTGGAGGAACAATTCAGTGGCTCTTAAACTTCTGCTCCAAATTGGCACCAATCCCTTTCACTTACATTTCATTTTCAAATTGTCAAGGCCATTCTCAGAAGGGACAGGAATTACAATCTCCCCCCATAGGGAGGAGCAGGTAATATTTTGAATAATACAAGCTACCAGAGTACCTCAACTTTAACATATCCAAGCAAGACACACCTCTTTCTCCCAATCTGCTCCTCTCCTGCTTTCTCTCACTCACTAGTGGAGGCTCCAGAATTTTCATACTAGAATAGGGTTGGTGTAGCAATTAGGTTAGAAGGAAGAGCTAGAAGACTAGTTTTAAAGCTGCATCTTCTAAGGAAGCACACAGTTTTTACTTAAATTGCATGGTTATTTAAGTTGGCTTGATGGAGTTGATTGAAATTATGAATTGGCTAAAGTCCTCTCAACTTATGCTCTTGGTCATTCGATTGGATACCACCATTGCAGTTACCCAAACAAGAAACAATGGTATCTTTGAGTCCTCCTATCCCATCCAGTCCCAATTTGTAGGCCTGTGCTGTCCAATATGGCAGCCACTAACTACATGTGGATATCAAGCACTTGAATTGCAACTAGTCAGAACTGAAATGTACTATACACGTAAAATACAAAACAGATTTCCAAGACTCTGTAAAAAAAAAAAAAAAATATAAAACATTTTTATATTGATGACATTTTGAAATGACAATATTTTGGCTATATTGAGTTAACTAAAATATATTATTAAAATTAATTCCATTTGTTTCTATCTTTTTAACATGCTGCTAGACAATTTAAAATGACATATATGTCCCTCATTTGTGTGTTGCATTATATTTATACTGGACAGCACTCCTGTGGGCTGCCTTTTTCTCTTCATCTCCATTGTCCCAGCCTTAGCTCAGGCCTTCATCCTGTTTCAGTGAGGTTTCTGCGAAAGCCTCCACACTAGTCTTTCTGTCTCTATTCTGGCCTTTCTCCAACGCTGTTTTCAAAGTAGCCAGAATGATCTCTTAAACTGCAATCCAGTCATGCTAACTCAAGTAGTTTGATATTGTTCCATGGGTTACCATTGCCTTAATTCCATAGTTCCATATATAAAACCTTTCCTGATGAGCTTGACCCCTAGTTTTCACCCTAGGGTGCTCCTAGATCCTGAAATACACCAAGACTTTCCAAGGGTCTGGGCATGTCTGGTTTTAAGTGAGTCAATTTTCATATCCTCCACTTTCATATTTTGCACATATTTATGTGCTTCAAAGGCACCTGCAGTCTAAGTTCTCTGCCCTCTTCCCCTTTGTTGTTCTACTCTTCTTTACTAAGCAAAGGTATCTAGAATCTTAGTATCAGGCATTGATGGAATGATTAAGGAATTCCTTTAAGCAAGGTGCCAATACTGCCTCCTTACCTGTTATAAGATATATTGCTAATACAATATTCACACTGTGCTATAAATATATTTTAAAATATGGAAGAAAATATAGAATTTTTGGAAATTCTTTTAGGGAGTAAACAAGAAAGTTCAAAGACCACTATCTCATCTCTCATGACACCCTACCCATATCCCCACCATCACCACCTCTGTCTCCACCACACACACACACACACACACACACACACACACACACACACACACACACACACACACACACACACACACACACCTTCCCAGCTCCAGCTTTACTCAAGAGCTCAGCCTATCCCAGGCTATTCTCCCTCACCTTCTTACCCCAGCTAATCACTTGCTGCAATTCCCGCTTGTTTGATGGCATCATCAGAAAAGGTTACTTTTCAGTTTTGCTGTGCAGAGGCTTTACCAATTTTCTTCTATTATGTGAGCTTTGACCTTCACTGCACTTTATGAGATGACCTTGAAGGAAGATGCAAGCAATTTCTATCTACTTAATTTTCATTATTATTGTAGTAATCTTTACCAGGACTTCTCTCCTTCCAGTAAAGAAGAAAAGTGGTTTTTTTCCTCCAAATTTACATGACTATTTTAAGTGTTGCTGAAAGAGTAGTTTCAAGAAGTTATTACTCAGGTGTGTCTTTTTTTAAAAAAAAAACACCAAGATTTAATGATTGAACTCATATAATAAGTAAACATGTATGCATATCTTATACTGTTTAGTTGACAGCTGCTGCTTATTGTTGATTCCTTCATTGTGATTGTCATAGTGCTGTCATCAAATTCACTGTCAAGGTCATTGTGGGAATGGTCACAGGGAGTATAGAAGAGTGGTTAGGGACATGGCTCCAGAGTCAGACTGCCTGGTTCAACTACCTGTTAGTTGTGTTACCTTAGAAAATTCATTTAACTTCCCTGGGCATCAGTTTCTTCAGCTGTAAAATGAAGATTACAAGAATAGTAACTCCTTTGTAGGGTTGTTGTAAGAGTTAAATGAATTAAAACTAGTAAAGTGCCTAGAATGTAAGTCACTGATTTTTTTTTTTTTTTTTTTTTTTT
>NC_041219.1:29933813-29946747 GCF_002837175.3 Physeter macrocephalus | reverse complement strand
CCACCACACACACACACACACACACACACACACACACACACACACACACACACACACACACACACACACCTTCCCAGCTCCAGCTTTACTCAAGAGCTCAGCCTATCCCAGGCTATTCTCCCTCACCTTCTTACCCCAGCTAATCACTTGCTGCAATTCCCGCTTGTTTGATGGCATCATCAGAAAAGGTTACTTTTCAGTTTTGCTGTGCAGAGGCTTTACCAATTTTCTTCTATTATGTGAGCTTTGACCTTCACTGCACTTTATGAGATGACCTTGAAGGAAGATGCAAGCAATTTCTATCTACTTAATTTTCATTATTATTGTAGTAATCTTTACCAGGACTTCTCTCCTTCCAGTAAAGAAGAAAAGTGGTTTTTTTCCTCCAAATTTACATGACTATTTTAAGTGTTGCTGAAAGAGTAGTTTCAAGAAGTTATTACTCAGGTGTGTCTTTTTTTAAAAAAAAAACACCAAGATTTAATGATTGAACTCATATAATAAGTAAACATGTATGCATATCTTATACTGTTTAGTTGACAGCTGCTGCTTATTGTTGATTCCTTCATTGTGATTGTCATAGTGCTGTCATCAAATTCACTGTCAAGGTCATTGTGGGAATGGTCACAGGGAGTATAGAAGAGTGGTTAGGGACATGGCTCCAGAGTCAGACTGCCTGGTTCAACTACCTGTTAGTTGTGTTACCTTAGAAAATTCATTTAACTTCCCTGGGCATCAGTTTCTTCAGCTGTAAAATGAAGATTACAAGAATAGTAACTCCTTTGTAGGGTTGTTGTAAGAGTTAAATGAATTAAAACTAGTAAAGTGCCTAGAATGTAAGTCACTGATTTTTTTTTTTTTTTTTTTTTTTTTGTGGTACACGGCCCTCTCACTGCTGTGGCCTCTCCCGTTGCGGAGCACAGGCTCCAGACGCACAGGCTCAGCGGCCATGGCTCATGGGCCCAGCTGCTCTGCAGCATGTAGGATCCTCCTGGACCGGGGCACAAACCCGTGTCCCATGCATCGGCAGGCGGACCCCCAACCACTGCGCCACCAGGGAAGCCCTAGTCACTGATTTTTTAAAATAATATTAAAGAGCGGCTGATAAAGTGACAAGCTCATTTTTTTTTTCCAAAAGATTTGTTTGGGGGACTTGGCAAACTTACAGAAAAATTTTTCATTTCTGTTTATCCACTGAAGTACATTTTTAATTCTCATCTCAATAACAAACCCTCTTAAGAGTATCATGAGTGCAAAGCTAAAATCATCAGATTCTCTGTCACACAAATGAACTTTTTCAACTCTCTGGTTTTACACACACACACACACACACACACACACACACACACACACACATAGACCAAAGAAAGTGAGATTCTGCTGGTTTTGCTTGGGGTTAAGTGTGGAAAAATTTTTAAACCCCCAACTTCAAAAATCTTTTTCCCAAAAATCTTCAAGTAATTTAATTTCTTAAAACATGACTGGCAAGCTTTTTCTGTTAAAGCCAGATCGTAAATATTTTAGGCGTTTCAGGCCATGGATCTCTGCTGCCACTACTCAGTTCTGCCACTGTAGCCCCAGGGCATCCATAGACAATAGTGAAAAAATGAGCATGTCTGTGTTCTAACAAAACTTTATTTACAAAAATAGGCAGCAGGCCAGATTTGGTCTGCAGGCCATGGTTTGCCAACTCTGTCTTAGATGTTACTCCATATTTACCTTGTAACTTTGATCATCTCTAGTATACAGTAACATACCCACAATGGCAAGAGAAACTCAATTTGTGAAGCAATGAACTACAAAAAATGACATATGAAATACAGTATACAGGTACATATAAAGTTGAGGGAAAACAGATGAGAAGCATCTGTGGGTGAGAAGCAGATAATGATACTTCAATTCTCTAAAGTGATTGTTCAGCAGGAAACACAGATTAAAACAAGCACAAGTTTTATTTTCTGCCTCAGAGTACTTACCTATATACATACATATCTTCATCTCAACCCTCAACCAGTCAAGGACGTATATGTCACTAGGGCAGTTCCTAAAACTCTGTGCCCCAAATAACAACATAAACCCACTGAAATAATGTATTCTTACTCCAAGGACTCAGTGGTGAATCCTTCATCATGTTACCTAGAATTCCCCCTTTCATATGTCTATATTTCAAGAATAAACAGAAATTATGTGAATTGTTAAGAATGTTTTCCCCAAATTTTCAGGCCCTTTGATCCACTGGTTCTACTTCCAAAGTTAATCAATTATATATCAATCTCTAGCTCCTTAATTATGATTCTATTAAACCATAAGGATCAATCACAATGGTCCTGAATAGGGCTGGAGAGGAATGAACTGAAAAGCAAAGCCAGAAACAGTGAAGAATTGATAGAACTTGATAGTGAGGCCAGGGATTTTTTTTTTTTTGGTGTATTAATTGTTGTATCCCCAAGTGCTTAAAACAGTGCCTGACACTAAGTATTCACTCCACAAACATTTGTTTGTATGAATAAATGAATGAATGGATGAACAAAAAAAATAGGTGACAAGTATGGAAGGTAAAAGGAGATGTAAAATGAATCCAAGTTTTCAAGCCTGAGCAACAGAAAGAATCCTAATGATGTTAATATTCAAGAGAAGGGCTGTAAGAGATGACTTGAGGAGCCTGCAATACAGCAGTGGATAACCAATGCACGTGAACCTGCTTTACTCCAAAAACCATCCCCCAGACACCCAGCAGTCTTGTTTGTACTATGTGATCTCACCACCAGTCACAGAAGATTGAACCAAGGATGAACACTTGACCTAGCTAGACCAATCAGATTCTTTCTCCTGGAATCTGAAACAGATTCTGCTGGGTGTAGTAGAGCTGCTTGTAAAGGTGGTCAAGTCTGCCAAGAGCTTGGAGAAGCAGAGAAAGTTGGTCTCGAGAGGGAGAAGCAAGATGTCTTAGAAAAGCAGAGGCAGAAGCTGCAGAGAGAGTATCGCCTATGTTAATGAGAGTTTTCTGGTCCTGATTGTATTCCCTCCCAGAGGTCCAGCTGCCTTCATGTCATTGTTTCTGGATATCCTTATAATAAATTCACCTTTTGGGGAGAGAAGGGAAAGTAACCAGATTTATTTTCTGATGCTCTGAGCCCAGAATCATTGATTAGACAGGGAGGTAGGTGGTTGATTCATTTTTGGATATGTTAAATCTGGGTTTTCTTTCCTTCTTCAGAAATATTTTTTACCTCATTTGCCCCAAGTGTTCCTACACTCTTCATTATGTCTTCAATAAATTACCAGGCCTTTTTCTTCCATCCCGTTAGGAGATACCTTACAACACAAGTGCATTTTTACTACCTTAACCTCAGAAGAGAAAGTATCCTTGCTTCCCAAATTTCTGAGCAACTTATGATGTCTATCCCTTTATAGAGAATCGTCCTGAAAGAAAGAAGGCTTTCAAGAGGTGTATGATTATCAAACACTATAGACAGAGGGTTTTTCTCTTGTACACACATCCTAAGGCATGATGTTATTCTCTTGGAATAAGAGAAAATGGGACAGAAGACATGTAGAGGAAATTTGAGCCACAGAATATTATACAAGCAGTGAAATGCATGTCATTTTCTAATCCCTTCCTGGCTTCAACACCTCTTCACAACACCTTGAGAAAGCCTGCAAATTGAAATCACCTCTTTGCAAATTGATTTCTTAATGTCACTAGGCTCCACACACTGTCAGCCCACGCTCTTTCAGTTGCTAAGTGCACTGGATTGTCACAGTACATTCCAGAGGCTCTAGATTTCTCTCAAATGTAAAAGATGTGCTTCTAATTGGAAGAAAAGGCCATGTCTTTCAAATACAATATTCTCTGGAAAAAAAAAAAGTACCCATTAGATTTCAAACAGTTCAAATTGACTGATTTCCCCAAACATAGGAAAGCTTATAAGGTCTAAAATTTAATAATATCATTTTACAACTCGGAGCGTAAAGATGATTTTTAGATTAGTTTTGCATTATTAGCTTCACTTCATTAGGAACAAAAATCATAAGATGCCACTAAATATTTATTCACAACATGCACTGATTACTATGGAGGAGACACATTACAAGAGACTTTAATTTTTCTAAATCAATAATGTGAACAAAATTTTAGGCAAAAGTTTAAGATTGATTTTAAAAGGGGAGGGGGAAGCTATGGCAAGAAATAAGAACATTTAAATTTAATGGGTATATATACATAAGTTTAACAAGTATGTATTGAGGGAGACCACAGTAACGGAGTAGAGACTGATAAGATATAAAATGCAGTCCACAGGCCTAAAGAGTATAGAGACAAACAGAAGAGGCTGGTGATTCATTCATTCATTCAAGTTTTTAATCAAGTATTTGCCATAAACAAGATGCTTGGCTGGGTACTAAATTTTAATGATTACATTGTAGCATCGGATCACTTCAACCTATACCATCAAACTTAATCTTTAAGATTTTTATTATGTTACAAGGAATACATTTTTTAAAATATTTATTTATTTATTTATTTTTGGCTGTATTGTGTCTTCGTTGCTGCGCGTCGGCTTTCTTTAGTTGCGGTGAGCGGGGGCTATTCTTCATTGCGGTGCGCAGGCTTCTCATTGTCGTGGCTTCTCTTGTTGTGGAGCACGGGCTCTAGGCATGCAGGCTTCAGTAGTTGTGGCACGCGGGCTCAGTAGTTGTGGCTTGTGGGCCCTAGAGCTCAGGCTCCGTAGTTGTGGCGCACGGGTTTAGTTGCTCCGCGGCACGTGGGATCTTTCCAGGTCAGGGCTCGAACCCGTGTTCCTTGCATTGGCAGGCGGATTCGTAACCACTGCGCCACCAGGGAAACCCAAGGAATACATGTTTTTTAAAAAGATCAAACCAGGACTTCCCTGGTGGCGCAGTGGTTGCGGGTCCGCCTGCCGATTCAGGGGACAGGGGTTCGTGCCCCGGTCCGCGAAGATCCCACATGCTGCGGAGCAGCTGGGCCCGTGAGCCATGGCCGCTGAGCCTGCGCGTCCGGAACCTGTGCTCCGCAACGGGAGAGGCCCCGACAGTGAGAGGCCCGCGTACCGCAAAAAAAAAAAAAAAAAAAATCAAACTATACAGAAACAGTGACTCTCCATAACTACCACCACTAGATGGGGTAACCAGTATCACATTGTTGGGTATCTTTTCACACTTCTTAAAATAAGAATATAAATACACACAAATACTTTTTAAAAAATGGTATTGTGCTATACACAGAGCCAGCACAGCATACTGCTTGAGAACATGGGCTTTAAATAATACCACCTCGACTCAAATCCCAGCTCTACCACATACTAAGCTACATTTGCAAGTTACCATGCATCTCAATTCCAAAATTTTCTAATCTTTAAAATAAGAATAATATTAGTAAATACCTCATAGCATTGTTGTAAAACTTAATACTCAATCACTGAAAACATAATAATTCAATAAATGTTAGCTTTTATTATGCAACTTGTGTTATCTTTACCCAAGATTATATTGTGGACCTCCTTCCTCCACCTCACTTTTTCTCAAAGACCAAATAGTACCATGGTATAGATTTATCATAATTCATGTAATACATTCTCCTGCTATTATTCATACAGATTGCCCCCAATGTATTCACAAAGAATGCTGCAAGTAATATCCTTATGCCTATACTTGAATATTTCTGAAGAGTAAATGCTTAGAAAAGAAATAGATGGATCAAAAGCTATACATATTTTAAAGTATATTTCAGATGCTTTTGAATTTCTCTTCTAAAATGTGTCAATTTATATTCCACCATAAAATATGAAGGTAACCTTTTCCCTGTATGGAGCGCGTGTGTGTGGTGGGGGGGGCTGAAAATTGCTTATGAAAAAAATTCTCCTGTATTTATTTATGGTACTGTTACTATTTTGTGTTTCATGTTTGTGCTTTTAATAACCCAGAGTTTGGGGTATGATATAAGGCAGAAATCTAACTTTATTTTTGTCCAAATGGGCAGCCAGTTGTTCCATTTACAACTAAGCAGTGTATCCATTCCCAACTTATTTGAAGGGACACTCTCATTATACACTTAATTTCCACATATGCATAGTTCAGTTTCTACTCACTACTTTTTTTCTGTTGATAAACTTGTCTTTCCCTGACAGTACCACATTACTTTAACTACTATAATGTTGTAGTATATTTTAATATCTGTTAACTTTATATTCTTTTTAAAAACTTATTGCTGGGGATTCCCTGGCGGTCCAGTGGTTAGGACTCGGCACTTTCACTGCCGTGGGCCCAGGGTTAAATCCCTTGGTCAGGGAACTAAGATCCCACAAGCACATGGTGAGGCCAAAATAAATAGAAAAATAAAATAAATAAATAAATAAAAACATATTAAAAAAATAATAATAATAAATAAAATAAAAGCGTATTCCATACTCTTACTGTTGCAGATTATGACAGAGGTAGCCAGCTGAGCACCAGAAACTCATGCTCCTCTTTCATAATGGTCAAAGCAAGGGTCAACGCTTTCAGGTCAAAGCACTGTTGCCAGAAAGAAGCTACCTCATTGGGGACCACGTGTCTCAGTTCCCCTTCCACCTAACGAGGGTCATATGACTAGTTCTTGCCAGTGGAATGTGAGCAAATACATTCTGTATCCTTTTCAGGTCAAAGTGATGGAGAAGCAGGTATGCCTCTGCATTGTCATTGTCCCCATACAGGTACTCCAAGGACCTAACAGGAGGCCAGAGCCACAGAATAAAAGACTCCTGACTTCCAGTCAACCTAACCAGGAATTCTTGCATTGAGTGTGAGTGAGAAATAAATCCTTTATTCTATTAAGCCACTAAGGTTTGGGGATTTATCTATTACATTTGCTACTCTACAGATGGTATATTGCAAATGGCATTTTAAAAATCCAGATAGGATTTTAATTCAGATCACGTTTTATTTACAGATTAGGTTGAGGAGAGCTGACACCTTAACAATACTGAGTTTTCATAGCTAGGAGAAATATCACATCTTACATTTATTCTGGTCTTTTTTTATAACCTTCGATAAAGCTTTGTTGTTTGCTTTATGTGGATCCTAAAGATTTCTTGCTAAGTTCATTCCTATATATTTTCATACTTTTATTGTACTGTCTGCAGTCCTTTCCCATGACATTTTCTATTTGATTATTGCTTGTACATAGACAGATTATTTACTTTTATAAGATGATCTTTTATCATCTTACAGAATCTTGTTTATGCCATTGGTTCATTGGTTTCATTTTTTGCATTATTTCTAGCAAATAATGACAGTGTTGCCTCTTCCTTCCTCATATTGATACTTCTTAGTTCTTTTTTTATGTTGTTGCATTAGCTAGGATCTTAAAAATAATATTGAAAAATAGCAGTCATAGCTTCCTTTCCCTTATTCTTCTTTTAAATAAAATCTCTTTATTAGTTAGCCATTAAATATAATGTTTCATAGTGATTTCTGATAAACGTCCTTTGTCAGATTATGGAAATCTTCTTTTATTACTTCGTTTAAAAAAAAGTGTGTTTTTGTTGTTAAATCAAGGTGGATCTTGAATTTTATCCAAATGCCTTTTCTTTCTCTGTTTAGATAATTTATCATTTTCTTCCTTTAATATAGTATACCATATTTTATATACTTCCTAAATATTAAAACATATTTGCATTTTAAGTAATGCCTTCTTGGTCTTGGTATATATCCTTAATGTAGAGCATCATTCATCTAATTATTTATTTAATGTCTTTGCACATACTTTCATATCAGAGACTGGTTAACAGGGGTGTGTGTGTGTGTCTGTGTGCCTGTGTGTACAACCTTTGTCTAGTTTTCTTATGAGGAATATTCTACCCTGTAGAACAATATTAAAATTTTTCACCTTTTTCTATGTTCTATCAGTTAAATATGATACCTCTTCCTTGGAGATATGAAAAACTCACTTGTAAAATTACCCAGAGTGAGAGTGTCTTTAGTGGAGAAAGGTATTTGCTCATTTTCCACTTTTTCTACAACTATAGAACTATGTAAGTTTTTTTACCTCTCCTTGAATTTTAAATCATTTTTACTTTCCTAGAAAAGTACGTATTTCATTTATTTTTCCGAAGGCTCCTTTTTAAAGTTTACATAATATTCTCTTCTTATTTTTTTAAAGTTTATTTCTCCTCTCTAACTATGTGCCCTTTCACATTTTTAATACTGCTTATCTAAATCTTCTCTCTCTTTTCCATATTGGATAGGCAAAGTTTTGTTTATTTGAATTGGGTTTTTTTCAAAAAATCAGCTATCAGTCAATAATTTTAAAAAGTGTAGAAACATAGGAAAAATTGTTTATTTTTTTCTCGGTCAAATTAAAATTTTGTTACATTGCTTTAAAGTTTCACCAAGAAAGATATCTGGAGGCTGAAGTAAAACATATTGAACACGTCAGTTAAAGCTTATCCTATCTGCATAAATTTATCCTAGGTGCCTGACTGCTTGGGCATTCTGTATACTCACGCTTGTGTGGATTGTTTTATTCTAATCTTCCAAGCACTTACCTACTTTTGGTCTATTTTATCTGCCAGCTTCTTAGAGTGTTGTGTTTTAAAGTTTTCCACCATGATTATAGTTTTTGAAAATCTCTTTGTCTTTCTAACAGTTTCTAATAATTTTTGCCTCATTGATTTTCAAACTATATTGTTGAGATGATACTGTACTTTTATTACTACATCTTTTAATGGATTTCATTTTTGTCAATCCAAATTTTTCCTTTATTTCATGGAAACATTTTGCTTTGAGAGCAGCCATGTTTAAATGTAACCCCAGCATTGGCCAGTGGATTGGTCCAGGGTAAGTACTTTACCAGCTGAGTCAATGATCTCTTCCTGAGAATCCTGGCTTGGGATGGTGAGACTCACCAGTAACTGAAGCTGTAACATGTAAAACACAGGTGGCACAGGCCCTGCCACCAGCTGAGTAAAAGAAATTCAAAAGAAATTGAAGGAAGCAGATGCACAGAGAGACACACAGTTATCAGACAGGGAGATAGTTTCTTAGATACAGTTTGATTCTGAAGCTCAACTGTATTCCTTTCTTTAGGCTCTGTGAGCTCTATTACTCAGCTCCTTATGATTAATTCTCCTTTGATTTAAACTAGTCCATTCATTCCACAATTATTTATGGAGTTCTTAGTATGTGCCAAGTACTGGTATAAGCACTAAAGATATAGCAGAGAACAAAGCAAAGTTCCTGCCCTCATGGAGTTTACTTGATGGGTGGGATATATAATAAGGAAGCAAGAAAGAGAAATAGGGGTATACTATTTAGATAGTTGACCAAGGAAGCCCTGTCTGAAGAGGTGACATTTGTACAGAGGCCAGAATGCAGTGAGAGTCAGAAAGATAGCTATCTGGGGGATAAGCATTCTAGTAAGAAGGAAAAGCAAGGGCAAAAGCCCCACAAAAGAAATCTTTAGCCTTTCAAGGAATGGCAAGAATACCAGCATGCCTGGAGCCACTGGGCATACAAAGATGAAGATGTATCCAGGGGCTAATTCATGTAGGAGCTTGTAAGCCTTGATAAAGATCTTAGAGTGGAAAGTTATTGAAGGGTAGAGACATTACCTTATTACATTATAAATGGATTACTTTGTCCATTGAGGAGGGAATAATAGACTGTAGACGGGCAAAGGCAGGAGCAGGGATGCCAGTTAAGAGGCCCTCACAGCAGCAAGGGACATTAGAGGCTAACATGAAAATGATGGCGGTTCCTTGGGGGCTAGAGGTTGGATGGAGGTAGTTGGATTCTATTTTAAAGGTTGAACTCATAATGGGAATGTGAGGTGGAAACAAAACAGAGGAGTTTAGGGACTTCAAGGTATTTGACCTGGACAAAAATGATTACCAGTTTTCAGTATTCTGTTGTTCCAGTATACTTTGCTATAACTAGGTACTAAATATCATTATGTTTCTTTGTTAAATGACAATATTAGTTCAGCATTTTAAAAAATCTGAATTGTTTATAATTTTAGACATATCTATAGTCATCAATATACATTTTTTTTTTTTTTTTTTGGCTGCTGGGCATGCAGGATCTTAGTTCCCCCACCAGGGATCGAACCCATGCCCCCTGCATTGGAAGCGCGGAGTCTTAACAACTGGACCGCCAGAGAAGTACCAACAATATACATTTATTATTCAACTTTTGAACCACTCTGTTATTCAGCCTACCTTTTGAGCTACTCAGTTGTTTCTGTGTTGTAGGGGTTTTGAGGAGAGAATTGACAGGTGTCCCGTGTTTACAGAACATGTTCTCTATTTAATGGGTTTGTCCTATGTCCTGGATTAACTTTGTCAAGGCATGTTACATGTTGTTTATTTGGGTTCCCCCCCCCAATAAATTACAAGCAATGGGCAATTAGAGCTATTTTTTTCAAAACAGTAATTGGTGCTTAAATCACTGAAAGGGCAATATACCGCCACAGTGAAGATCTAGACAGTTCCCTAGGGTCTTTCCTGTAGGTTTGGCTGAAGGAAGACCACAACGGGGACTGAGAATTAAAAGTACTTATTTTTTTCATATTCAAGAAAGGATAAGACTGTTCTTTGGCCAAAGACCCAAACCGTGAACAAGTAACCACCCTTAATTACAGATAACTTCGGATCAGTGCAAATGCTCGGATAGTCAGCTAATAAACAACAGCCTCACTCTGTTTCTGAAAGTCGGCAAATTAATGATAGCACCTGGCTTCTGAAAACCAGCCAGTTAGAGATAAAATCCACAGTCAGCCCACCCATGACAGTTCTCCCCTTCTAGACAACAGCCAGTCGGCTAGTGCTTCAAAGCCAGCGGATGAATGGTAGCCGGACTCCTGTGACCACAGGAGCACACCTGAAAATCTGCCAGCCCCTAACAAATCCTGCTTCTAAAAGCCCACCATACCCTGAATGCCAGGCTTCCCTACATAAGATCAGATTTGGCCTTGTCTGGGGAGACATCCTTATGAGCACAGCTCTCCCTTGCAGGCAAATCGGAAGTTCACCTTTTTTTTTTGCATTAGACAGTTTGATTTATCATTAGTTCATTAATTCTCAACCTTTTCAACGGTTCAAACCCTGTTTATGTAAGTTGGACTTGTGAGTGACAGACATACTGATGCTGTGACATAATCAAATTCAATCTTCTCAATTCTGGCAGTGGTTGCCATTATCTATTGTCTGTTCGTGTATGTTTGAACTCCAAATGCCAAAACCCAAGTGTAAATTTTATGCTGAGTTTTCTAAACAGTGGACTTTTATTAAATAAGGAAAAAGTCATTTTGAAGCTCTCAGTATGCAATTGTTTACTCAATATCAAAATAGTGGAAAGTCAGATATAAATCAGTATATACCAACAGCTAAGCATATGAGAGGTATCACTCAGCTACTACCAAAGGAAGTGATAAAATAACAATATTTTATTAAGAGAAATTCAGATGAAGAAGGTAAAATAATGGCCACAGAAGCTGTAATAGCCTTTCACACAGTGTATCAGTATCAGTCTTTCAGTTCAAATGATCTACCTCAAGTACCCCATTGCTTTAAAACAAACAAACAAACACCTTGTTGAGTGTGTTTAAAAAAAAACAACAGGTGAAATATTTATCCCTTTAAGTGTAAAGTTTATTTGTAAATGGAATAGAACTATTTATGGACAGGAAAAGAAATTCCAACATGAAGTGTATAACTATTATGGTGCTTACGACAGTTTCATCCCTTGAAGAAGTCTACTCTTTCACATGGATGTTACTAAATTCTCTTCCAACATGGCAACAAGTGGAATCATGTGTAGTGTTGTAGAAGAGGGAATAAAAATCAATGACAATATTCTTTTTATGTCGGTGGACATTTTTAAATGTTATTGATCAAATCATCACAGCATAATCCTGAAGAATAGAAAAGCAAGTTGTGCCTGAAATATTGTACTACCTGCTTCAACATTCCCAAAGTTGTTAACTTTCAGTACAATGGCTCGTATTACTAATGTTGAGTATATTTTCTCAGTAATGAAAGTTCAATGGACAAAAGAATGAAACAAGTTGACAACTGTAGAAGCTATGTTGTATAAATGGAACATAGACTGTAACTGCAAGACATTTTATAGGCAAATTCGGCATAACAAAGAATTATTAAGGATAGCCAAAGGAAATACAATTAAAGGAAATGAAATTTAGATACTTAGAATTTATTTCAGATAAACAAGTAGTTTTTTGCATAAGTATACCCCTTGATATTTTTTTTTACTTAATGTACTTATGCATGGGCAATTAGAAATAACTGAAATTTAACTGAGTGTCCTTTTTTAAATTTGCTCAATCTGGCAACCCTAAGGGAGGGACAATTCTTCTTTTAATTTCCCAGAACTTAAGTTGCTTCTTTTAAAAATAGCAACCAATTCTTGTTTTATGGATATAATCAATTTGCATGGATCTCTCTGTTTCCTGTATTAATTCTGTTTCCTCATAGGAAATTTTTTTTTTTTCTACAGTGTGGTATCACTCTTTCAGGCTGTTGGTTTTCCTAAATGCTCAGGAATCCTTGTCATCTAGTCACACTTATAATTTCAGGTTTAGATTGACCTATTTAGGTAGCTGGAATGTTTGAACTCATAACAAAACCCTGTCTTCTGGGCAATCTATGCAATTTTGGAGTAGGGGAGAGAGACCATGTAGCCAAGTGGGCTTTCCTTTGGGGGCCTAAGTATCCCTCTATCCCTTATAACCAAGGGAAATGATGTCCTAGTTTGCCTAGGACAGCCACAGGTTACATTTCGTATCCTGGCATAATTATTATTATTATTATTTTTTGTGTGTGTGTGGTATGCGGGCCTCCCTCTGCTGTGGCCTCTCCCGTTGCGGAGCACAGGCTCCGGACGCGCAGGCTCAGCGGCCATGGCTCACGGGCCCGGCCGC
>NC_041219.1:29918383-29933638 GCF_002837175.3 Physeter macrocephalus | reverse complement strand
CGCAGGCTCAGCGGCCATGGCTCACGGGCCCAGCCGCTCCGCGGCACGTGGGATCCTCCCGGACCGGGGCGCGAACCCGGTTTCCCTGCATCGGCAGGCGGACGCGCAACCACTGCGCCACCAGGGAAGCCCCGCTGGCATAATTATTAATAGCACTTGCTTTTACTCAAAAGTGCCCCAGTTTAGACAACAGATTACATTGTCATCCTTCTAATGACAGATGGAAGTTAGCTGGGATATTGTCCCATTTCTCTCTTTGGCCCCGGCACCCACCTTGGGAGTATCTGGTGGCAAATATCGCAGTTAATTTAGAGAGCAGAACTCATGGCGTTAACCTGGGGACAAATGCTACAGCAGCCACTTGCGGAATAAAAGATTGATACAGCTACTCCACATCACTGTAATTAATTATCCTACTGGCTGCCCTCCTCTGCCCTTATTACTTAGCATCTTGGGTTTCTTTTTTAGGGGTCATCAGAGCTGTTATCTTTTACCTAAATAGGATTATAGGTTTTGTGCTTTTTTAAATCCCTGGTGGGTGTTATCATCCATGACTAACCCCATCTGCTTTAACATTAATATTAAACCTACAGTAACAATAATTATAGGTGAGATGTGAAAACTTATGTGTCAGGCACTGTTCAGCACTTTATTTATATTAATTCTCAGAGGTAGGTACTTTCATTTTCCAGATATGGAAAAACTGAGGCATAGAGAGGCAAAGTAATTTATTTACCCAAGGGCTGGAAGACCCAAAGAGTAGGCAGCTTACCAAGAACCCAGCAATTGACTTCAGGGCTCATGTTTTTAACCACAAACTAAATCCCTCATATCAGACAGTAGCACTCTTCCTGACTTCCTAGAGCTGTTCTCGGTTTAGCACTTCTATATTAGTTCTTTCATTTCTGTGGGGATTTTAAGTGGTAGGAGAAGTTAACTCATGCGTTCAGTTAACTATTTAAACCAGAAACTTATCAAAAAAATTTTTTTTTCACTCACTTGTTCTATCATTTCGAAGAAGGGCTTCTGGTCCAAAGGATTATTTTCTGTCATGTAAACAGTCTAAACTTTAGCCAACGCTTGCTAATATGCACAAACTTTCACACAGTATTTCCCACTGCTTTATCAATCTTAGAAAGCTAGATAAAGATCTGGCATAAAAGCAGGAAATTATACCATGGAAATTTCCACACAGCCCCTGGACACTCCACTGTAGGTACATTATGGGTCACTCAGGGTCATAATAGTGCTTCCTTTTACAGTATATAATCCCAAATCATATTATTTAAATCAGAAAGCAACAGTGACAACCCCAAGGCCAATCCCATTATTTTGCAAATAAGAAAACTAATTTCAAAGAGATCAAGTGACTCACCCATCATCTCACAGCTAATTAGTATAATTGGTGATAAAGCCAGAATTACCACCCAGTGTCCTAACTCAGAATTCTTTTTATGTGGTCTCACTGCCTCTCTATTTGGTTGCTTTGGGAACAGAATGAGAAAATCATTAAAATCATGTTATTATCTAGATTTTCGTCTAGAAATGATCATTTTATGTAGGTTTGATCTAAATCTGGACCCATACTTTAATGAAAATTACTATCTGAATTTTAAAGGAAACCTTTAAAAGTGATTGTAGGGCTTCCCTCGTGGCGCAGTGGTTAAGAATCCGCCTGCCAATGCAGGGGACACGGGTTCGAGCCCTGGTCTGGGAAGATCCCACATGCCGCGGAGCAGCTAAGCCCGTGCACCACAACTGCTGAGCCTGTGCTCTAGAGCCTGCGAGCCACAACTACTGAGCCCGCACGCCACATCTATTGAAGCCCGTGCGCCTGGAGCCCGTGCCCTGCAACAAGAGAAGCCATGACAATGAGAAGCCCCTGCACCACAATGAAGAGTAGCCTCCCTCGCCGCAACTAGAGAAAGCCCACATGCAGCAACGAAGACCCAACACAGCCAAAAATAAAAATAAATAAATTTATTTTTTTAAAAGTAGGAGAAGTTAACTCATGCATTCAGTTAACTATTTAAACCAGAAACTTATCAAAAAAATTTTTTTTTCACTCACTTGTTCTATCATTTCGAAGAAGGGCTTCTGGTCCAAAGGATTATTTTCTGTCATGTAAACAGTCTAAACTTTAGCCAACGCTTGCTAATATGCACAAACTTTCACACAGTATTTCCCACTGCTTTATCAATCTTAGAAAGCTAGATAAAGATCTGGCATAAAAGCAGGAAATTATACCATGGAAATTTCCACACAGCCCCTGGACACTCCACTGTAGGTACATTATGGGTCACTCAGGGTCATAATAGTGCTTCCTTTTACAGTATATAATCCCAAATCATATTATTTAAATCAGAAAGCAACAGTGACAACCCCAAGGCCAATCCCATTATTTTGCAAATAAGAAAACTAATTTCAAAGAGATCAAGTGACTCACCCATCATCTCACAGCTAATTAGTATAATTGGTGATAAAGCCAGAATTACCACCCAGTGTCCTAACTCAGAATTCTTTTTATGTGGTCTCACTGCCTCTCTATTTGGTTGCTTTGGGAACAGAATGAGAAAATCATTAAAATCATGTTATTATCTAGATTTTCGTCTAGAAATGATCATTTTATGTAGGTTTGATCTAAATCTGGACCCATACTTTAATGAAAATTACTATCTGAATTTTAAAGGAAACCTTTAAAAGTGATTGTAGGGCTTCCCTCGTGGCGCAGTGGTTAAGAATCCGCCTGCCAATGCAGGGGACACGGGTTCGAGCCCTGGTCTGGGAAGATCCCACATGCCGCAGAGCAGCTAAGCCCGTGCACCACAACTGCTGAGCCTGTGCTCTAGAGCCTGCGAGCCACAACTACTGAGCCCGCACGCCACATCTATTGAAGCCCGTGCGCCTGGAGCCCGTGCTCTGCAACAAGAGAAGCCATGACAATGAGAAGCCCCTGCACCACAATGAAGAGTAGCCTCCCTCGCCGCAACTAGAGAAAGCCCACATGCAGCAACGAAGACCCAACACAGCCAAAAATAAAAATAAATAAATTTATTTTTTTAAAAAAGTAATGGTAATATCTGTCATAGTTCCCTGCAATATTTTCCAGGTTTTTCTGTGAAATACACGCTCATACAGTAAACCATGCTTCTTTTCATCCCCAGAATAGCATTGACTCATATCTGTTCAAATATATTAACATTTTCATCTCAACTGACTCACCTGCCAAGATCATCAGGTTTTTGTGCCAGTTCCTAGGATAATCCATATCACCACTCTGCTAATGAAATTTGAAAAGTGAAAGCTTTTTTCTTAATTCTTGTTTTTCCTGTTAGCAACTGGCTTTCTGAGTTACAGGTATGTTCTAGAAATTGCAACATGTGAAAGGTTAAAGAAGGGGGCTTGAGGTAAAGGAAAAGGGGGAGAATTAAAAGATATTTCATAGTTTATCAAGAGATTAACATTTCACATTCTAAAAGAAATAAAAATGACCTTCTTGACTTCCCTGGTGGTCCAGTGGTTAAGCTTCTGCGCTCCCACTGCAGGGGGCGCAGGTTCCATCCCTGGTTGGGGAACTAAGATCCCACATGCTGCACAGTGTGGCCAAAAAAGAAAAGACCTTCTTGTACAGGACCAAAAGGAGATGTTATAGAAGGAAAAGAGGGGAGAAAAAGGTAAAAATAAGCTTATAAGTTTTTATCATTTGTTATAAGGAAGAAATAGCTACGGATACTCAATAATATCTATTTAGAAGCATATTAGAAACTAAGTTCTGAAAAGTCTTACTCATAAACTATAAATTCAAGATAAAAAGCAATAATTCTGGGGCTTCCCTGGTGGCGCAGTGGTTGCGCGTCCGCCTGCCGATGCAGGGGAACCGGGTTCGTGCCCCGGTCCGGGAAGATCCCACATGCCGCGGAGCGGCTGGGCCCGTGAGCCATGGCCGCTGGGCCTGTGCGTCCGGAGCCTGTGCTCTGCAAAGGGAGAGGCCACAACAGAGGGAGGCCCGCATACCACAAAAAAAAAAAAAAAAAGCAATAATTCTTGTCAATTAATTACCACAAAAAAAAAAAAAAAAAAAAAAAAAAAAGCAATAATTCTTGTCAATTAATACCTGTATCAGACTTCCCTGGTGGCGCAGTGGTTAAGAATCCGCCTTCCAATTGCAGGGGACGCAGGTCCGATCCCTGGTCAGGGAACTAGAGCCCACATGCATGCCGTAACTAAGAGTTCATATGCCACAACTAAGGACCCCGTGAGACGCAACTAAGGAGCTCACCAGCCACAACTAAGGAGCAGGCACAACAAAAATAAAAATAAAATAAAATAAGAAAAATACCTGTATCTTCTTTCCCTGATTGTCTCCAGCTAGAGCTAAAAAAAAAATCTGCTAACACTGTCTTCTGCACATCCAGGTTACCCACAATTCTCTCAGAAAACACACTTCTTTACAATCAGCAAAATTCCCCCATTCCACACCACCCCTAATCACCGGGCCAGCCATTTGCCTCTTGACACTGGTCTCCAGTTGGAAGCACCAGAGTAATATCCCACCTACACTCCTGTTAATTCTAGCTAAAACAGCATCTTTTCCTGTTTTCTTCTCTTAATAGCTGTTTTTGCTCTCACACATTATCTCATTTGTTTACATAATTGTCTTTCAGCCCCACTTAGAGAAGATTTTGCCTATCTAGTTTACTCCACATGCAACTCGTTTCTAGAACAATGCCTGACACCTAGGAGGTGCTTGAAAATATTTGCTGAATGAATAATTTATTTGGCTCCCTTCAAGCTTCAAAGCATCTGGTCCTTTGGAATACCAAAGAGCAGCTATCAACTTCAACGCCCACTTCAATCATCACTTGGAAATGTCCCACGTCTGAAATCTTAAACCCTACGGAAATTCTCTCCAACTGCTATCTCCAATTACTTGGGTACATTTTCTGCTGCTTTATTCCTAACAGCTCAGGACTCCCCAGTTGTAACACAAATGCTCCACCAATTCTTATACTTTACTTCTTAATCCCTTCTGCAGCTGAGCCTGGTGAAAGCATAGTTTACACCCACTAGCTTGATTTCACCATCTCCTACTCTGTCTCAACCCAGGCATTCTGGCTTCTGTTCCCGCCACTCTACCAAAACTGCCTTTGCCGAGGTCACCACCCCACAATCCTGTCAGACTGTAAAAACTTTTTTTTTTTTAAATCTAATACCAAATATTAAGAGTATGTGAGAAAACAGGAACTTTCTTCCAGCTGGAGTAAAAATTGGTGCAACCGTTTTGGAAAGCAATTAGTAAAGTTGAACATTTAAATTACCAACAACATATTCCCCTAGCGAAACTCTTTCACATGAGCACAAGAAGATATACATGTGAATATTTGTCATGGCATTGCTTGTAATAGCAAAAATTTGACAATCACCTAAACGTCCATAGAGGTAAAGACTTGTACTTGGTCCCCCAAATTTACCTTCCCCTGCTTCATCAGTAATTGAACAACCAAATTTTAGGCATATTGTCACTTAAAGATTCTTTTTCCCATTATCTTTGACAACTGTGATCATGAGATTAAGTTTTAGCCGATAGAAGGTAAGTGAAATTGGAGAATGTAATGTCTTCTCTTTCTTCTTTCTGTGAGAGAAATGCAGATGTGTCCACTAGAGCTGGAGCTGCAGTCCTAAACTTTAAGGTGACCTGTATGTAAAGGTCTATGCAGAGTGGAGTAACGAGATAGAGGGAACCTGGGTCCCTGAATCTGTGGCACTCCATACCATCTCTGGAAAACTACCTTTGGACTTAGACAAAAGAGAGAGAAAATGTTCTTATTTTGTTTAAGACACTGTTGCTCTGTTTTTTGATGGTCATCTTTAGCCAAACTTTATCCTAATGATCAAAACAGTGTATTCATTAAGTGGACTCCAGTACAGTAATAAATAGAGAAACAAACAAGAAAAATCTATCAGTGTGGATAAATCTCAGAAACATAGTATTGCAGAATAAAATGTATAAAAGTATACTATTTCTTTAAACAAATAATGTATATTTTTATGGTTTTATACATATTTGCATAAAAAATATAAAACATATGAAAATGATTCCCAACAGCTTTGTGATAATACTATGTATCCTTAGAGCAGGATCTTTTCTGATTCTCCATTGATTAACCAGCTACATTACTGATTACATTATCAGCCAGGATGGCCAAAGCCAAACCAATTAAAAGCAACTGTTTGTCCTGTCAAGAGCTTTCAAGGCTGATTTGTCTACCCTTCCTTTATAAATCACTACTATTGAAATAAAGCCCTGCTCTTCTCTGAGTCACTCCTGAATGCTGAGAGCTGAGACAAGCTCTTCCTGAGATGTTACTCTGTAGAGAATATCCTGCCAAGTTTCAGTAGAATTCTAGCAGGAGAAGTAGCCTTGGCTACAATTATTCATATTCACCACTCTTTCCTAAGTATATATACTGAGTTAGGGATAGGAATGTTGACCCTGTAAATTAATGTGAGTAAAAAAAGAGATGACTGCATTATTTTTTATAGGTGGGGGAAATCTGAGCTTGAGATGAAGGGAAAAATCAACCAGTTAGCCATTTTCAATTTTCTAATAATGGTGAGAATAGTAACCACCATTTGTTAAGGACTAGTCAATATATCAGACATGCTATACATATTCGCTTATTTAAAATAATTTTCACAACAATGCTACATTATTAATTTTAAAACTAAGGGTTAGAGATAGCTAATGGTTACATAGGTAGAAAAGAGTTGAACCTAGATTCTATTTAAAGAGCTATCTGAATCTGAAGTCTATTCTACAATATTCTTGAATATTGTACTAGACCATTTACCATCAGTAACAGTATTTACTTTCACTGGGCTAGTCATATGTACAAGTGAACTAAATAGTTGATTACATTGTGTCATTAAAATAATGATTGCACTGTGCATTTAGAGGCCATTGAAGGGTTTACCTGTCCCCAAACATCTTCTCTACATTCTGCAATGTTGCTACTATTTATGTTACTTTTGGGTTAAATAATGCCCCCTAAAATATCAGTAAAGTTTGTCTCTTCTGAGGGAGACATTATCATTAACTAATCCATAGATTACTTTAACAAATTAAACTACAACTTAATAACAATTTATTCAAACTAGATTCCCAAAGGAATGAGATACGTGTTACATATACTTAAATGGATAATGTAAAAGTCTTTTAAGAATCAAGTATTCTTAGGAGGAAAGCTGTAATGGAGGGACCTGGATGGTGAAGTATACCAGAGGTTCTGTATGCTCTGTGGGTCCGGTATTGATGCTGAAAACTCGGCCTCTGTGCACTGGTGCTGAATCAAATCTTGGACACAGAGTTTTGGGTGAAGTAGAAAAGAATAGCTTTATTGCTTTGCCAGGCAAAGGGGGACACAGCGGACTTGTGACTCTCAGAACTGTGTGTCCCAACCTGGGAGGATTTGGTGAGGAGTTTTATAGCAATGGTTCAAGGGCAGGGTTGCTGATAAGATTAGGGTGTGTGCAGGGCCTGCACTCCTTTAATCTGGCCTCAGGTCATCTACTAATGAGCTTCTCTGTTTCCTTTAATCTGGCCTCAGGTGGTCTTCTCTGGAATGAAGAATGCTAACATCTTCCATTTGTTGGGGGTTTTAGTTCTGTAAAGAGAGCTCAATGATATTGTTATGTGTGTCCCTTGAGGCAAAACCAGGACCCTGCCCCAAGGCTGCACTATTGTTTCTTGGCTGCTCCTCCCTTGTCTCTGCATCTCCTCCCTTCCCTGATTAGCAACTGTTTGAATCTGCCCTTTGGTCATGGAGGCTAGAGTCTATTCCCTACAAACAAGAAACGGGTGACATGAAAATGCTTCTGTGCCCAGGAGTCCCACAGGGTCCTGCTCAGTTTCAGTACCTCCACCTGAAATGGAACGTTGGAATTTGAGGAAATCTTTAATATTACCTATCAAAACCCCCTTCATCATCACACCCACCAAAAATACCCCATACAAAAGAGGAGGCTTAGTCCCAGAAGATTCCTCCATTTGTTCATAGTCATATAGACATATTTTAACTGTGCTAAAGCTAAGTCATGAGCCTTTTAACTCCAAGATCATTTCTCTGTCAAAAGCTGGGGAGAAAAATGCCAAAAAGAAACTAATGAGGAGATAAAGAAAGGAATATTTGGCCCAATTCACAATTTTAACCAGCACAGACCCACACACCCACCAACTTCCTTCATCTGGTTTTAGGTGAGAGGAAGGGAAAAGACAGGGAAAGTAAAAAGATGGCTGGGTGGGTGGGGCATTCTGCCTCCTGTTTGGGAAGGAGGCTGATCAAATCATCAGAAAGAGCTGGAGCTCTGATTTCTGCTTCCTCCTTCCTTCAAGCCCATAGTTGATCTGAGGAGGAAGGAGAGGCAGCTTCGATAATGGGAGGAGAGGCTGCTGTGATAGAGCAAGAGGATTCATCTTATCCAGTTTCCAGCCCAGCCTACTCCCACCCCACAACATCCCTATCAAGAGAAGGCCCACGCTCCAGTGAAAACCAGCCCTACATTCCCCTGGATGGATCTCATCTTTGAGCCAAAGTCAGGTTTGCTGCCATTCTCACCCACTGGTCCAGAAAATGCCCTCTGGAGCCACTCAAACAGGTCAAATCCCTCCTCTGCATATAATAATAATCTTCCACGTATCTGATGAGTCAAATAATATGATAGCAGACACATGTAGTGCTGACTGTGTGCCAAGCACTATTCAAAGTACTCTAGAGTAATTCATTTAACTTTCACTATAACCCTAAATACTATTATCATTGGCCCCACAGAAAACTGAGGCATAGAGGGTTAAGAAACTTGCCCTGCTCTCTCAGTATATATTCAAGCTAGGATTTTTGAATCTGTTCACTCAATCACTGTGTTACACAAATTTTTCTTCCCTATTTCTTGCTCTCCAGTCAGCCCCTCCTCATATGACATGATTCTCCATCCCTTCATCCTTTCCTCTGACTCACATTCCAGTCGGTCAGTGCTGCTTTTAAACAGAGTCACTGTCCAAGACTGAGTTCATTGAGAGGCAGGCTCTGAGACAGCATTTATAGCATGCAGGGTGTTTACCAATGAGCTCCCTTGACATCAACACCTGAGGGAGGTGAACAAGGCAGGAGGAGGAGGGCAAAGCAGACCTAAGACATTTTCGCAATTTTTGTAGGCCTATTGAAGTTCATATCATAAAATATTCACTGGTTACTCTGAAAATGCCAACTATGTTCAGTTGACTGGATATAAGAGCCACTGAAATTTTGACTACATGACATTAATCACATGTGGTATTTTTGTCCAAAATTTTAGCTAGGCAATTTCACCCAGAACCCACTATTAAAATGTTTATGAATGATGATCATGGAAACCATTTTATTGATTCAGGCTAATTAAGTAAAAATTTCTGGGTATAGCCACCTCCTCAGAGATCTGATTTATCTTTAAAAATAAAAGGTATGTTGTTTTCATAAGTGTTAAGAAAAGGTCTACAGGTCCCCTAAACAGATTCTTAGGCCCATTATTTGTGTGCAAGTTCTTTTGTTTGTTAGTTTAATAATGCTACTGCCAGTTGATCAACCAAGTTGTTTTTAAGAGCTCCACAGTATTTTAGCAAGTCTGTAAAATAATAGATCATTAGTCCCTAGGAAAAAAAAAAAGGAGTAGAGTGCCTCAGCCTCCACAAATCTGTTACTTGTCAGATGCCTATTACAACAGCTGCTCCAAATGCTATTAAATTTAAACCTTGAATTCTTACCTTATTTATTTTACAGTCTGTTTATCAACTGTTCATATTTCACAGCTCCATACATTTGTATTCTTGTTTTTTTTACATTGTCAATTTCAGCAATCGCAATTTATGCCTGGGCTAGAGGAATTTCTACAGTATACATATTAAAAATCATGCAAAGTATAAAAGGGAAATTTATGGGAGTGTTATTTTAATAATAACGATGAATACAGAAATGAGGGAACTTTTCAAAGGGAAATTAAAAGGAGGTAAGTTAAAATAACAGGAAATTGAATGTGATGAGGAAGAATCATCTACCTGCTAAATTAATATACTCTCATTCAATACTCCAATACAGCATTGTTCCTCCACATTGTTAAGTTTGCTGAGAAGATGTTTTAAATGGTAATTTCCATTTTCAAGTTGAACTACTTCCACAAAGTAAGCCAGTCACATTCTTCAGATGCCAGACTCTTCTTTACATTTTCCAACACGCCATAGCATCTCCCTCTCACACCCAGCAAAATTCACGTTAACTCCTAGGACCCCAGACATGAACTTCTTGCTCTTCGAGTAGTCCAACCCTGTCTCTTTCACTAAACTAACTCAATTCTATTGTTAATTTTGCATAAACATTCTCCATGGAAACAGCTCCTTTTTAGTCATGCTGAGACAAGAGCAAAAGAATTATCTGTATTTTGTATAACCCCCTTGAACTAATGAGTTTGATAGAAGTCAAAGAAGAATGAAAAGCTTATCAAATAAGCTGTCCTATGTAAGCAATTTTCCCATGAACGAACCCAAGATTTCCTATAAGGATTACATAATATGCATTGCTCACTTTGCCACAAGTCCTTATCTTGCCTATGATGTAAACTGACCAGTAGGAGAGACACGTCTAAAGAGAAGGGTCAGCCGGAGGCCCTGGACCAACTTTACAGCTGCAAAGGGAAATTGACTAATCTTAGAAATTTGCTTTTCCTTCCTTGTCCTAGGCTTGATCCAACTGGAGGAAATTCACTGGTATTTCATGATTTTCCTTTACAATAAGCTGTGAGCAAGCTGCAGAGGAAACTCGTCAGGTCAGAGCAGAAAGGAAACTGCTAGCACCTTCGTCAGTTTCCTGTTGCATCCAACTGATAGCAGAAAGGAGAGGATGTGATGTTATATGTGCTGGCCTTAGATTTCTAGATGCTGCTGATAAATGCTGCCACCTTCCATTCAGTGGCCAGTGATTCACAGTTTTCTACTGATCTAATCTAGATTCAGACTTTAAAGACCACCCCTTAACTACCCAGACCTTCAAAATGCTTATGTTGTATAACATAGAGAGACAACAGTTAAAATATTTCCTTTACAAACAGTCCCCCCACCCCACCCCATGATCTACTAAGCTCCAGAAATACACAAGGTCTGTTTTTAGGGAAATCAATGCCTTCAAACTTTGGTCAGCTCACTGCAGACATTTCCATGGCAGGGTGGGGGGAATGTCTTCTGATTTAGTCTGAGGTAGGCTGTGTTGGGGACATTTCATTGGAAACTGTTTTCCAATCGGGTACCTGACTGCGCTGCTCAAAAATTCCAATGACTTTCTGTTGATTACAGAATAAATTTCTAGTTTATTTGCAAATAATTTGAAAACCTGGAACAACATAGTACCTACCCACCTTTCCAGAACTGATCTCAAACCATCTAACTATTATTATTTACAAAAAGAAAAGAAAAAAAAACCCCACCAGTCTACAATGGTGTCGCAAGGTTCAGAGCTTGGACTTAGGCTAGGCCATCATACAAAATGACCTCACTATTTCTATTCTCCTCTCTAAGTCTTATCCATAATTCGAAACCAGTTCAACTTACTGTTTCACCATCAAGTCTTCCCTAACTATTCCAGGTACAAAGGAATTGCATAAACCTTGTAGTATTTATGGTATCTACTTCTCACTTGGCCATCTTGTACTCTTTTGTTGTGCAATTCTTTTTCTTAATTCTTGCATTCCTGTTTAAGTGTATGCTTTTGTAACAACTTTGGGAGAAAGGTGATATATTGTACTTCTTTACATGCCTGCACCCCACCCAGAATAGTGCCTTCAATTCAGCAATACATATTTTAGATTAATTTATTGAAAGTGCATGGTATTAAACAGGAACAGACACAAACATGTATAAACTTAAGTGGAGTGGAATAATCTAGCACTGCAACAAGATAATCATGTGTTTGGGGGATTTAAATAGGTTAGGTTCTTACAGACTCTGAGATTTATAGTTAATACGAAATACCTTGACTATTTTAACCAACCAATCAATGAACCTATTAAGCAAACAAAAGTAAATAAAAAACTCAGAATCTGAGTTTGGGTGATAGTGATGTACGTTCATTGATTATAACAAATGTACCACTTTTGTGCGGGATATTAATGGTGGGGAGGCTGTGAGTGTGTGGGGGCAGAGAGTATATGGGAACTCTCTGTACTTTCTGCTCAATTTTTCTGTGAAACTAAAACTGCACTGAAAAATAGTGTTATTAAAAGAAAATTTTCTGACGCCTACGGTATTGAGCCACTTATGTACTATACCAGATCACTCAACGGTATCTGATGCCCATTCCCACACCTCAATCACTTGATGTGCTTCCACCGTTACTGCGATAGAACGGTGTACAGTGTCACCTGACACAGAGGGGCCACTGTATGTGTACATTGGCTGCATTGGACCCTGGAGTCTCTGCCTTCACCAGAATCTGCCTGGACTGGCTGGAAATCATAGAAAAGCAAAAGGAATCAATGTCCCCATAGGGTAGACTTCACCAAGTGAGAGGCAGGAGAACGGGAGAACCCAACAAATAAACTGTCCTTCACCCCATCCGTGGGTATATGTATAACTGATTCACTTTGCTGTATAGCAGGAACTAACACAACACTGTAAATCAACTATACTCCAATAAAAATTAATAATTAAAAAAAAAGCATCCCATCCATGAGTTGTTCTGGTTTCCTACGGCCTCTTTGGACACCAAACAATCAGCTCTGGTTGAGAAGCTGAGGTCAGTTCAATGACACAGCACCTTGCATTCATTCTCCTTTCTTTGATCCATTCCCTTTTTCTCTTAACTCTTACTTCTCTGGGATCACACCCCTTTCTAAAATGATAGATAGGTAAGCTCTTACTTTAGGCTCTATTTTCTAGGGAATCTGAACATCTGTCAAAAACCAAACCCTGTGCTTAGAGTTAGGGAAAAGACATAGTCTTCTATAGTTACAAATGCTCTTTTTTGTTTTGTTTTGTTTTCCTTAAAAGGTAATGCATTCATAGGGTTCAAAAAAGTAAAGGCACAAGAGGGTAAACAGGGAAATCCTCCCTCCCACACATTTGCTTCTGGTACATCATTCCTTCATACCCTGCTACCCTCCCGATCAGATATCTTGGAAATTGTTTCAATCAGTACATTAAAAACTTCCACAACATTTTTGCTTACACAGTATTCCAACATGTGGATGTACCATAATTTACTCAGTCTATTATTGATGAAACATTAGGTTGTTTCACTCTGATCCTATCACAAATAATAGAGAAGTAACATTATATGTAGTTGTTTTGCACACATACCTGCACATCTATAGGCTAAAATTTCTGGAAATGATATCTGTAGGTCAGAGAGCATGTGCATCTGCATAAAAGCATCTGTTATCACATATCCTCAACAACACAGCGTGTTAACAATATTTTTGCTTTTTATCTATTTGGTTAGTGAAAAATGGTGTCTCAGCATATATTTAAATTGTACTTCTTTTTTTTTCTGGTACGCGGGCCTCTCACTGTTGTGGCCTCTCCCGTTGCGCAGCACAGGCTCCGGACGCACAGGCTCAGCGGCCATGGCTCACGGGCCCAGCCGCTCCGCGGCATGTGGGATCTTCCCGGACCGGGGCACGAACCCATGTCCCCTGCATCGGCAGGCGGACTCTCAACCACTGCGCCACCAGGGAAGCCCTGTACTTCTTTTATTATGAGTGAGGTAAATAATCTCAGATGTTCAAGAACCATTTGTTTTCCCTTTTCTGTGAACTGCTTGTTTTTGAAGAAGTCTTCACCAAGGGAAAAGTCTTTGGAGCCTCTATTTTTAAACCCCTGTGCTCCATGACTCAAAGCAAATTAAATCGAGGACTTTAACATGACTCTCAACTATCACCGCTTGAGATATTGCAGTTTATATCATCTCTAAGTTGCAAAGTCTCGTCTCCACACTCAGTGAGTTCACAGTCTAGCAATATAGAAGACAGTGGGGAGACGGGAGTAAATCAGGCTGAAGAATATCCAGCTATCCCAATGATAATGCCCAAAGAGTGGGGCACACTTGGCTGATGAGGGGTGATGATGTTGGTACCCCAAAACTCAGTCTGATTGCTGGGTGTGCTGCAGCTGGCATCTCTAAGCAGTATCAGGGCTAAGAGGGGGATGAGGTGTCCTGGTTCTAAGAAGAACTGTCCAAGAGTGAAGCCAGACTCCAGCCAGCAGTGGGTAGGTCTGGGACAGGCAGGGACATTACAAGCATTAGAATAAAGCTACTTACAAACTCTTATGGGGCTAGATAGAGAATAGGATGGAGGTGAGGCCTAGAAAGTTCTCACACTTTTTTTTTTTTTTTTTTTTTTTTTTTTGTGGTATGCGGGCCTACCTCTGTTGTGGCCTCTCCTGTTGCGGAGCACAGGCTCCGGACGCGCAGGCCCAGCGGCCATGGCTCACGGGCCCAGCCGCTCCGCGGCATGTGGGATCCTCCCAGACCGAGGCGCGAACCCCGTTCCCCTGCATCGGCAGGCGGACGCGCAACCACTGCGCCACCAGGGAAGCCCAGTTCTCACACTTTTGAACACAATAAAGTGGAACAACCAGGCAGAGAGTCATGGCCCTTCTATGCAAAGGGAATATAATTAACAAAGGTCTGGAGGACCAAGAAAGATGAACAGAATGAGAAATGAGATCACCCTTTAACTAAAAGCTTTTCTTCCCTAGAGTTCTTCTCAACTGAGCTCAGATTTTCTTATATCAATATATTTTATTTGGCATAAGTGAAAAGCCCTAGCATAATTATGTTTTGGGATGAGGTACAGACAACCTATTGTAGGGAAAATAGAAGGAGAAGCTCACCAGGTCAAAGAGAGCTGGCCCCTACTAGTCACAAGGTCCCTTCTTCCTCTCAGTTCAAAAATAAATCCCATGGGGCTTCCCTGGTGGCACAGTGGTTGAGAATCTGCCTGCTAATGCAGGGGACACGGGTTCGAGCCCTGGGAGGATCCCACATGCCGCGGAGCAACTAGGCCCGTGAGCTGCAACTACTGAGCCTGCGCATCTGGAGCCTGTGCTCCGCAACAAGAGAGGCCGCGATAATGAGAGGCCCGTGCACCGCGATGAAGAGTGGCCCCCACTTGCCACAACTAGAGAAAGCCCTCGCACAGAAACGAAGACCCAACACAGCCAAAAATAAATAAATA
>NC_041219.1:29916480-29918232 GCF_002837175.3 Physeter macrocephalus | reverse complement strand
CGCACCACGATGAAGAGTGGCCCCCGCTTGCCGCAACTAGAGAAAGCCCTCACACAGAAACGAAGACCCAACACAGCAAAAATAAATAAATTAACTAATAAATTCCTACCCCCAACATCTTAAAAAAAAAAAAGAAAAATCCCAGGGCATATTTGTAAGGACAAGGCAGCACAGTATCGGGGATGGAATAAAGCAAAAACTTCTTTAAAAATAAGGAAATGTATACCTCTTTTATGTTTATGGTTACTAGAATTGTTAGAATAAAAAACAATAAAATGTAGATGCAAAGAGGGGTCGGTGGAGTGAAATTAGCTGTATTACAGAACTCTAATGATACCCACTTCCTAAACGCCCAATAGATTTTACTAAGGAATACTCCAGAGCTGTAACCATTTAAAGAAATCTGCTTGGCTTTAAAAAGAAAGAAATACATGATAATAATTTTTTCAAAGAGACATTGCCAGGGTTTATCCATGCCAAAACGCTGAGCAAAATTTTAATGTGAAATGAACCACAGAAAAGAGATAATAATAAGAGAGAGGCTTACAAAAGCCCTGTCATCTGCAGACACATTGGCACCCTCTATTCTTCTTTCAGCTCCTCCTCAAACTGTTCTATAATCCTTGATGTTTACATTATTCACCTCTGTAAAATCCAACAACTTGCAGACTCCAGGGATTAAAAACAAAAGAACTGTATTTTCAAATCTTTGCACATAAGGTAAAAATAGTAACAGAGGTTCAGATGACCTCCCCCCCCACCCCCCGCCAGTATCCTAGAGCATCATTCAGCCTTGCCCAGAGGATCTAGGCAATGGCCAGTCCAGCCAGTTCTTCCTTTGTAATGACTACTGTCTACATCTTGCTTGCTTAAAGACGCAGGACAATTCGGGCCAAGAACTTCCCATTGGAGTAGTAGGGGAGGTAGAGGAAGGATGCCCTGAAGCTGGGGTTCCAAGAGCTGGTTGAGAAGTGAATAATGGGACAGGGTAGGATAAGCAGGCTGAGGTTCTGTACTCCTTAGTCCATGACAGACACCTTGAGGCACCTGACAAAATGCCTTTCCCCTTCTTGCCTGCTAACAAGCCTCAGTTTTGTTCAGGGAAAAATGCCCAGCACACAGGATAAGTGATGACTGGTTTCATCCAATCATGGTGAACCCATTCTCCTTTGCCAGTGATAGTTCTAGGAGGGAGCATGTGACCCCAGCTTGACCAGTGCAGTGTAAGGAGAAGTTGGTTGAGGGCTTGTAGGAAAGGTTTTATTCCCTGATAAAATAAAGGAGAGGAGCAAACCCTTTCTGTCTCCCTCCCCTCACTTTCTAGAGTGGCTGCGACCATCTGACAATCAAGGGGAGACTGCAACTCACTAAGGAGACAAGGTAGAATATGCCTTCTTGATAACATTGTTGAATTATCAAACCCACTTTGAGACAGGCTTCTTGTTAAGTAAGCACCAAATATCCTTATAGTCTTAGGCCACGATTTGTTAAGTTGTCTGTTTCTTTTTTTTTTTTTTTTAATTTATTTTATTTATTTATTTTTGTCTGCGTTGGGTCTTCTTTGCTGCGCGCGGGCTTTCTCTAGTTGTGGTGAGCAGGGGCTACTCTTGGTTACGGTGCACAGGCTTCTCATTGCAGTGGCTTCTCTCGTTGAGGAGCACGGGCTTTAGGCACGTGGGCTTCAGTAGTTGTGGCACGCAGACTCAGTAGTTGTGGCGCACGGGCTTAGTTGCTCCGCGGCATGTGGGATCT
>NC_041219.1:29903152-29914371 GCF_002837175.3 Physeter macrocephalus | reverse complement strand
AACTAAGCCTGTGTGCCGCAACTACTGAGCCTGCACTCTAGAGCCCACGAGCCACAACTACTGAGCCCACGTGCCTAGAGCCCATGCTCTGCAACAAGAGAAGCCACTGCAATAAGCCAGCGCACTGCAACGAAGAGTAGCCCATGCTCTCCGCAACTAGAGAAAGCCCGCTCACAGCTATGAAGACGCAAGGCAGCCAAAAATAAATAAATAAATAAATTTAATAATAATAAAAAAATAACATTAAAAAAAAAAGAAAGTGAGGAAAGCCTTACTGGAAGCTATAGAAAAGGAGAATATTATTAGATAATGGTGGAAGGTTTAGCAAAGCTGTCACCTGCAGTAATGTGAAAAACAGAAAATACAACTAATGAACTGATGAATCTGGGCAAAGAGATTTCCAGGCAGAATGTCAAAAGTATCAACTGCTTTTTTTTAGCTGTGTGCCACAAAGTACAGGTAGAGAGAGATAAGAAAAGAAGGAATTATATAATTTTCAAGCAGAATATAGAGGACATACAAAGGAGTCAGGACTTGCTAGGTCCAAAAATAAATGTTTCTTATTCCCAGGCTCCCCATATAGCAAACGTTTCTCAAATTAAGAAATGCCCTCTGGGCAAAGATCAAATCCAAGGCAGTGTCAGGGAAACATGGCCTAAAGATTAAATTTTTGTTTAGGCCAAGGGTTGGCAAACTTTTCCCATAAAGGGCCAGATAAATATTTTAGGCTTTGAGGGCCATACACAGTCTCTGTTGAACATTCTTCTTTTATTTTTTAACAGCCCTTTAAAAATGTAAAAACAGGGGCTTCCCTGGTGGTGCAGTGGTTGGGAATCTGTCTGCTAATGCAGGGGACACGGGTTCGAGCCCTGGTCCAGGAAGATTCCACACGCCGCAGAGCAACTAAGCCTGTGTGCCACAACTGCTGAGATGCGCTCTGGAGCCCGCGAGCTGCAACTACTGAAGCCCTTGAGCCTGGAGCCTGTGCTCCGCTACAAGAGAAGCCACCGCAGAGAGAAGCCTGTGCGCCGCAATGAAGAGTGGCCCCCGCTCAACGCAACTGGAGAAAGCCCACGCGCAGCAGCGAAGACCCAACGCAGCCAAAAATATATAAATAAAAATTTTTTAAAAAATAAAAATTTAAGAACAGAGAATTCCCTGGTTGTCCAGTGGTTAGGGCTCCACGCTTCCACTGCAGGGGGCATGGGTTCAATCCCTGGTCAGGGAACCTGATCCCGCGAGATGCGCAGCGTGGCCAAAAAAAGTAAAAACAAATCTTAGATCACTGGCCATAGTCTGCCTACCCCTAGTTAGGACTCCAAAGAGATTTTAAGGTGGAGTCTCACAGATGCTTTCAAACATAAGGCCCTCTAAGAATATTAAAGGTGTTTTCCCACAAAAGGCTTAAAGGAAGCTGACAGGGTTCAGGACATGCTACCCCAAAATATGGCACCCTAGCATATTGAATATTTTAAGCTGAAGAATCTTGAGAAAAGATCAGAAAGAGTAAGGTCACTCTGTGGGGGTCTCCCCCCACCTTCTCCCCTGAAGCAAGTCATAAAACCCTCATGTAAGATATGCCCTCCCTATACCTGGAAGAAGGGAGCATCTGTATCTCCAAAGACAAAGAAAGGGACAAGGAAAGGAATCCTAACAAACAGGCCTTGCTAAATTTCCCCCAGTTTACTACACTTACTTCATACTCTTTGATCTATCATTTCTCCACACTGTCCACTCTTCATTAAACCTAGCATAAAAATACACAGGTTCAAACCTTTCAGTCTTCATTTACATCTCCCATTTCACATAAAATTTACATCAGATAAATTTGTATACTTTTCTCCTCTTAATCTGTCTTTGCCAGTTTAATTTTCAAACCCAGCCAGGGACCCTAAGAGCGTCAAGGAAAACTTTTTTCTCCTCTACAAAGCCTAAGGGAGAGAAGGGGTTATATCAATGTGTAAATGTGGCTTTTGTCTAATAGAGTGAACCCTTCAGTAAGAGTCACAGAGAATTTTACGTTCAGAAACATTGTCATCTTGGACTAAAAAGGACAGAGACAGTACAAAATGAAAAAAGGCTTTTGGGACCCCCACCCCACCCTGCCCAAAGCTCTGTGGGCAGGAAACAGGCTGGAAAAATTACTTACCTGCAAACAGAGAATACATTTTATGGAAAAGGAATGATAATTCAAAGGGCAAAACCAAAAGCCATAGAGGACGGTTCCTAGGCAGTAGGGGCTGAACCCTAATCACCCAACTAGCAATATGTTGGCTGGATTTCAGAACTGGTATGGACCGGTGACTATTGTGTTCCTTACATTTTTTCTTTATTTTTGAACAGGAGGGTCTACAGTTGTTATCTTAGGCCCATCCATTATTGCATATTGGGTGGGCTGGGTATGGAGAAAGATAAGGTGATGCTTTAGTCCACAGGTCTTCAAAGTGAAGGCAAGGATACTCAAGGAGCTATACCCAAGGAACTAATATATCCAAATAGCCTTATCTGCACCTGGATCTGATTTAGATTACAAGATCCTGGATCTCTAGCCTGAGCCTGATGCTGTACTAGATAAGACTTTGGAGGCCTTGAGAAGGAGTGCTTGTGTTTTGCATGTGGAGGAAGATAAATACTTAATTTGTAGCCAGAGAGAAGACTAAAGTGGCTTTGAAATAAGTCTGCATATTCTTGACACTCCTCCCAGCCAGAGGTGGAGTCTAATTCCCTTCCCTTTGAATATGGATTGACCTTAGTGACTTGCTTCTTTTTCTTTTTTTTCCTTATAAATTTATTTATTTATTTATTATTTATGGCTGCGTTGGGTCCTCTGCTGCGCGCGGGCTTTCTCTAGTTGTGGTGAGCAGGGGCTACTCTTGGTTACGGTGCACAGGCTTCTCATTGCAGTGGCTTCTCTCGTTGAGGAGCACGGGCTTTAGGCACGTGGGCTTCAGTAGTTGTGGCACGCAGACTCAGTAGTTGTGGCGCACGGGCTTAGTTGCTCCGCGGCATGTGGGATCTTCCCGGACCAGGGCTCGAACCCGTGTCCCCTGCATTGGCAGGCGGATTCTTAACCACTGCGCCACCAGGGAAGCCCAAGTTGTCTGTTTCTTGTAGCTGAGAAAACATCCTATAAGTGGTAGAAACCAAATCAGTAACCAGGGAGGTAGTGCTGGGGAGAAGTCCAAAGGGTAAAGATGAGCAGTCAGTGGGGAAGGGGGCCAGGAGCATGTCAGAATGCAGTATGGGAAATAGTTGGGAAAAAGTCAGGACCGGGAGTGTGCCTGGGGAATTCCTAGAAGATTCCCTCTATGTGGTTCTGGCTGTATGCAACAGGGGTATGATTGACAGCTTAAAGAGTCAGTGCAGGGCTACACTCTCTAAAGCCCACCCCTTCCTTTATTTTTCCAGATAGCACACATTAGCCCAGACCCTTGTTGTCTCCTGCTTGGATTCTTACACGTTTCCTGATCCGTCTCCTCTCTTTGGTCTCCCACCCCTCCAATTCATCATGGACATGGTAGCCCGGTTAATCACCAACCCTATCACTTCCACATTCTGAAATCTTCAATGGTGCCTCATTTTAAAACTCCACCTTCCTTAGCCTTATGTATAAACTCTTCACCATCTTGCCATTCACAGACATCTCTAACTAGATTGTAGCTCCCTAAGGAAAGTTCCAAGTTGTAACTTTTTGTCTCACATAGTTCTTAGAACATCTTTCATGAAGTAATTTTTAATAACTCTTTATTCATAGACATTATTTTTTTACCTAATTTTTTACCTTATATCATACATTTTAGAAGAAACAGTATTGACTTGTGTCTCATCAGTAGACATGACAATATCTACTGATTATAGAAATAAGTCATGGTAAGCATGCAATAAATAGCTGTTAGTATTTTAAGTTATGTCCAGATTAACATTATTTTCACGCTAGTCAACTATTGTTTATATCGTCTTATGACTTTATGATGATAATAAACACCCTTAAAAATGGTCATCAGAAAATGTTCCTTTGTGCTAGAGATTTTAGTAAATTAACAGATTTGGGTAACTTTGATATTTTAAGTTTGAGTTTCTATTTGTTATTATTAATTTTTAGATAATCATTTTTAACTAGCTCCACCTTTATAATTTCACAACCAGATATTTTTTGTTTTTTTGTTTTTTTGTTTTTTTTTTTGTGGTATGCGGGCCTCCCTCTGCTGCGGCCTCTCCCGTTGTGGAGCACAGGCTCCGGAGCGCGGGCCCAGTGGCCATGGCTCACGGGCCCAGCAGCTCCGCGGCATGTGGGATCCTCCCAGACCGGGGCGCGAACCCGGTTCCCCTGCATCGGCAGGCGGACGCGCAACCACTGCGCCACCAGGGAAGCCCCAACCAGATATTTTTGAATTGTAGAATCAGAACTTTATTTCCTCAGTAGAGTATTTAGTTGCTCAAGCTTCCTTGTTCATAGCATTATCATTTCACACTTTGGTCATTGCAATAACCCCAGCTGGCATTTTCGTATCTTTTGCATGTTCTCGATTCCACAGCTTTGCTCTCATCATTCTTTCTAGAATGCTCTCTGGTCTTCCCTTCACTCCATCTTAAACATTCTTCAAAGCTAAATCCAAGTTTCACATGTCATGTGAGGCCTTTCCTGACCACCATAATCCATGGTGGTTTCTCTTTCTTTCGAGTTCCTATAGCACTCAGTATCTGCATCACTCATTATGCGTGTTTGACTCGCACTGTTAGTCTTCTTTTTAAACATGCATGTAACCCAGAGGTTTCTAAGACCTCAGCCTTCCCCTTAGCATCAAATAGAATAAATAAAGTGCACATAGCTTTGCTTTCTTGAGAACACTTGAATTTACTGAGTTTCACCTCTTGCTCCAAACCTCTATCCCAGATCAATTCTTGATCCTCTCTCACCATTTGCCTCCTGCATTTTCAGTCCTCTCTTAATACTCCGTCGCCCCAGGAAGAGACACAAGCTCTTCTCCTCCATTCCTTAAAGCATCACTAACCCAAGTTTGTTCCATGTAATGGACTTTTACTAAACATTTGGAAATAACAGAGAATAATTGAGCTTAGAACATAAAGTGATTAAAAGTTCTATATAGTATTCAAAATAATTGCCAATTATCTAGCATTTAATATGTGCCAGATACTATGCCAAGCATTTTCCATGCATTATTTCATTTAACAGTCACAGCATCCTTACATCCACTATCATATAGCTGGTAAATTAGGGAGACATTATTCAAATCCAAGTCTTTTTGGCTCCGGTGTCTGCCGTAATCATTACTGTTCCCAAAGTTCATGACCCTCAAAGAATTTCTTACTGTATGCAGTAAATTTTTTTGATCACCTATCCAATGTTCACTCTATTTTTCTTTCCTGCTTCTCATAGAACTTTGATTTTTTTCAGGAATCCACCCTCTTCAAGCCCCACCCTGAGAGTTGCATTCTGAGTCTTCTTAGAAATTTAGGTCGTCAGTGATTGGCTCCGGCATGGATATGTGATGCATTCTGGCCAATAAGACATAAAAGGAAATCTTCTGGGATGCTTATAGGAAAAGTTCCGTCCTCCCAAGAGAGATACACAGAAAGAGGATTCTCTTCCTCTGAACACTGTCCTGTTTAAAGATGTTACACAGAATGGCTGTGTCCATCTTATAACCATGAGGGAGTTACCGTGAGGACAAAGACCACACAACAAAAGATGCAAAAAAGGAAAGGTGGTAAAAATCTGGTCTTTATTTTTGGTCCACCAAAATATTTAATCTTAAACATTCCTACCTCTGGACTTCTTGGAATAATAGTGTTATTAATTATACCCATTTTGAATTCAGTTTTCTGTTGTTTATGATGAAAATATCCTAATGGACACTTTGGCTTCTCTTTACTAAGACACCAGCCTGCTGCTACTGTAAGGTTTCACTCTCCTGACATCTGTAGCCTTCTTTGAGTCCCAGGTTCCCCAAACCTACTCTCTCTAAATGTCAGAGAACAACTCCCCAAATTCTATTATTGCTTTACTATGGAGAACAGTTAGTTTCCCTCTTGTCTCAACTTCTTCCACCTAGCCTCCAGGGTCCTTGCCCCACCACTTCATTACCAAAAAACCCACTAAATGAGTTTCCCTAAATAATTCTTCCCCAGAGATTAGATGCTGAGGACCAGGAGTCATATTACCTGAGTCTGAATCCCAGTTCCATTTCTTGTTAACTGTGTCAACTTTGACAAGTTGCTTTAGTTTTTCTGAGGCTCAGCTTCATCTATCAAAAGGGAATAATAATTGTAGAGTTGTTGTGAAGATCAAATGACATCATCCCCACAACGCCTTTAGAATAGTGCCTGGCACGTGTAAGCATTCAAGATAAAATGCTGATTGGAAGTAAAGGAAACTAGGTAAGGTAGGCCAAAAAGGAACGTTCCAATCTGTGCATTAGCTCATAGAAAAGAAAAGGACCAGACCCAGAAAAGACAACCCCAAGACTGTCAGACAAAGACAACCTTAGAGATCCAGATGGCAAGCAGGAAGTTATCTTTTTCAGTCTTTTCATTCCTCCACTCAAGATTCAAATTCCTGAGAACAAGCATTTGATTGGCCTAACTTGGGTCACACCCACCACTTGGTTTGGCTGAAAAAGTCCCTTGCTTAATAGTGTCACCAGACTGTCTCCAGGAGTATCCCAAAGCAAACTTAGAGTGCTGTCACCAAAAGAAGGAGTAAAGTTAAAAACAACCGAACTGCATTGTTATTCTATATTTGTTATATTATGTTTATAGGACAAGGATTATATCTTATCTGCTGCATTGCCTAAAATCCTAATTCAACCAATGATCAAGATTTGTTGGCTGTTCTTATTTAACTTGACTGGTAACATTGATCATTTGTATTTTTTTTAAGTCTTTTTTGAATTTCCTACAATATTGCTTCTGTTTTATGTTGTGGGATCTTAGCTCCCCGACAAGGGATTGAACCCGACACAGGGGTCGAACCGCACCCCCTGCATTGGAAGGCGAAGTCTTAACCACTGCACCACCAGGGAAGTCCCCGATCATTTGTATTTTTAAGGCTTGATCCAAAAGAAAACACGTTTCTTTTTTTGAGGTTTTTTAAGCTCAGGAAGCCTGTCAATGATAACTATAAAGGAATATTACAAGGCTGTTCTTGAAGGGTGGAGGAAGCAGAGTAAAATTGAGGCTGTTAACCAAAAAATATCAATATTAAAGAAAAACAGTGGAGGAAGCATAGAAAATTGAGGACACTATTGTCAGCCTGTCTTCTTCATCCTTTTCTGAATTTTGCATAGATTTCCGCCCTAGAGGATGAAGTAAAAAGGGATCGGAGGAATTGGTAGGAAAACCTTTTCCAGTGGTCTAATTGGGTCTTTTTGTTTAACCTTCAGAGGGAGTGTTCTTTTGACCAAAGCATGATCAAAAAGGAGATTGCATGTTGCATCTCTAGGCAAAAACCTTAGATAAAGCATTAACTTCACTGTTTGTCCCTCCTTTTGTCCCACAATTTCAACAACCAGTTTGTGTCCATTTTTCCTCACAAACAGATTTTTCCTTCAAATGTATTTCTATCATCAAAGACAGCCTGGATACCAGTCACCCTGTGGCAGAGCTCCCAATAGTTTATTCTTGCTCCATTCTTTTCTGTGAAATCATAGTAGGAGTCAACTTCCTCAAGCATTATTTGGCCTCATGCTTTTATAGTCATACTTAAACTCCTGCTCCAGATGTGAGAGCAATTTGGCTGAGACATCTGTTGCCCCTTTGTTCATCAGCGATGAAGCTACTGATCTGATTGGGGAGGCAGACGCCCCCTTCCTCACTGTTCCCTGTGCACCCCTCCCCCCGAGGCTGCACATGTGGAAACCCTGGCAGCTAAACAGGAAGAGAAGGCATGGTCTTGGGTGAGTTTGTTTTAGGAAAGAGTAGAGAGAAAGGGGAGAGGGGGCCCTGGGACCAAGTTTTAGGGAACTTAAACATTAAATGGTTGAATGGCAGAGAATGAGCCTGAAAAGAAGCAGAGAAATAGATGTCAAGGAGATAGGAGTAAAACCAGGAAAAATGTTTGTGGAAGTTAAGGCACGACAGGGCCTCATAAAGTAAAGAGAGGTCATAAGCAAAATGTAGGGTATATATGTACAATGAAATATTATTCAGCCTTAACAAGGAAGGTAATTTGAACACATACTACAGTATGGATGAAACCTGAGGACAATATGCTAAATGAAAGAAGCCAGTCACAAAAGGACAAATACTGTAGAATTCCACTCTTATGAAGGATCTAGAGCAGTCAAACTCAGAGACAGAAAGTAGAACGGTGGTTGCCAGGGGCCGCGAGGAGGAGGAATGGAGAGTTACGGTCTAATAGGTGTAGAGTTCTCCCTTTACAAGATAAAGAGTGCTGCAGATGGACGATAATGGTGGTAGCACAACGCTGTAAATGTCCTTAATGCTGCTGAGCTGTATACTGAAATGTGACAAGATGGTGAATTTTATGTTATATATATTTTACCTCAATTTTTTAAAAAGGGAAGGGAGGTCAGCCGAGTTAGATGTTGCTGAAAGGTCAGGTGGAGGGAGAACTGAAATATCCCCTGTGTTTAGTGTTGTGGAAACTGACTGTAAGGGTGTAAGAGCGATCTGGCCAACAGTCTGGATGACTCTAATAGCCACATGTAAACCTTCAGGAGTATTTTCTGGCTCATGACTGACTTTCTGTAAAACTGAGTCTTAACAGACTCAGGCCCTCTCTGGTTCCGTGGCTCACCTCTTCCTCCTTTTCCTGTCCTCACTGGGTGCATCTCTCTCTCTCTCTCTTATTTTCTGGCCTTGCTGCTCAGCTTGCGGGTTCTTAGTTCCCCCACCAGGGATTGAACCCAGGCGACAGTAGTGAAAGTGCAGAGTCCTAACCATTGGGCGCCAGGGAACTCCCACTGGGTGCATTTTCTTCTCCCTGGCATGCTCTCGGGCTCCCAAACATACGTCACCATTTTGGGGCATAAAGCTTGACAGGACTTAAGTGTCCTGTTTCCCAAGTAGATTTTTTATACCTCCTCTCTGCCAACCTCCATCTCTCCCCTGCTTCCAATCAGTGCTAAACAAGCACTTCCTTCCTACAAAGACATCCCCTGGATTAACTCCATTTGACTTCAAAAATTCTTACTCACCATTGCCTTCATCTCCATTATCCACTTAATAATTTTTTTGAATAAAGAACGGTAAAATGCCATTTGTCATTTCTTTAACAATTCTTTATTAATTTAACATTCCATAAGTGTTGCTAGAGCCTCTACTTCATATCAGGTAGTATGTAGTTGCTGGAGATGCAGTCTGTGCCCTCAAACAGCTCACAGTGCAGTGGGGGAGAAATTATCTCCTCCTGTGCCTCATACAGAGCTTTGGTCTTGAGGTTAAGTGTTTAAATGTAAACAGCCAAGGGAAAAAAAATACATCTTTATAGAAAAATTTAGACTCTTTTGAGAGATAATAGAGTATTACAATTTCAGTAAGAACTCCGCATTGAGGATAAATTAAGTATACTATACAATCACCATGCTGGCCTTGTTATATGCCTACAGTGTAACTCCTACAACAGAACTTTCTCAGCTCCCCTGCACATACTCTATGTTCCAGTAGAACTGAATTACTTTATTTTCCCTTTTCTAAAATGCAACTGATGATTATAAGACATACTATCAATTAAATAACATTTTAGAGAGAAAAGGATATAACCATAATACATTCAGATAGTGATTATAAGACACATACCGATTTGGAAATGTTAAAAAGGAAAGGGGAAGCAGGAGGATGAAGTGTGCATCTTAAGTTCAAAGATATACAGTGTTTGTTACTCTCAGAAAATGCTTTGTGTTTCTTGAGCTCCCAACATTTGCTTATGCATTTCCTTCTGTTTGGAACATCTCTCTTCTCCCTACCCTTCTCTACAACCTATCCAGTTTCTAAGGATCCCTTGCTTCTTCTCATGAACACTGTCCTGACGCTACCAACCAGATGTGATCTTTTGTTTGTTTGTAGGTTCGTTCAACAAATATATACTGACTGCCTGCTAAGTGCCTGACACTGTTCTAGGCATCAAGGATTAAATGGCAGACAAGACAGGCAGACATAGTCCTGCCTTCATGGAGCATATATGCTACATGAGGAGATAGATAAAAATGAAGTAAATTAACAAATGAATGAAATGACTGTAAATTGTAAAGAATGCTATATAGAAAAACAACAACGATGACAAACAAGGAGCTGAGACAGAGAATTATAGAGGGGAGTCTCCTCTATGATGGGTGGTCAGGGAAGGCATCTACAAAGAGGTGAAAACATAAGCTGAGACCTGAAGGGAGAGGAGGAATTATATATGCCCAGGGGGGAGAAGATCCTTCCAGACACAGGGAATAAATAGCAAGTGCAAAAGCCCTGAGGTGGGGCTGAGTTTGATGTATTTGAGGAACAGACCTTCCCTTCCTTTGAACCTCTATAGCATTTTATATCTTCCTTTGGGGTTTATACTAGTTTCCTTTAATCATAGTCCTTGTTATCATTTTCTAATTCTCCTTTTTATGCCTTACAATTAGTAAATTCTTGAGAGCAAGAATTGAGTCTAATTTATCTGTGTTTTTCCTTACAGTGCCTAGGACAGTATCTTGCACAAACTAGATACTCAGTAACTATGTTTTGAGTCCCATAAGACTACAAGTTGGGGCTATATTTACTTATCCCATAGACTAAGTTTCATATTACTTAGTCTTTTACTGAGCTACATTTTAATCGAATACTTTGGGTTTTTACCAAAGGTCATTATAATAGCCATATTAAATTCATTACAGTATTTGCTGCTAAATGGTATTAAAAACATTATTCAATGTACCCTCTAGGAGTTCCTTTTGGAATTCAGTGTTAGCAAAAATTTTACTTCTGAACTAATTTGCATCTTCCTTTCTGAACCCCAAATTTGTATAATGGATTATGTTTTTTCGTTTGTTTGTTTGTTTGTTTTGTGGTATGCGGACCTCCCTTTGTTGTGGCCTCTCCCGTTGCGGAGCACAAGCTCCGGAGGCGCAGGCTCAGCGGCCATGGCTCACGGGCCCAGCCGCTCCGCGGCACGTGGGATCCTCCCAGACCGGGGCGCGAACCCGGTTCCCCTGCATCGGCAGGCGGACGCGCAACCACTGCGCCACCAGGGAAGCCCCCGA
>NC_041219.1:29849608-29902045 GCF_002837175.3 Physeter macrocephalus | reverse complement strand
AACCCGGTTCCCCTGCATCGGCAGGCGGACGCGCAACCACTGCGCCACCAGGGAAGCCCCCGATGGGTTATGTTTTACCTTACTATTGTGGGAGCTAGAAAACTAAAAATCAATCTGACTATTTATTTATTTATTATTTTTCCATGGCTCATGGGCTTAGACACTCCGCGGCATGTGGGATCTTCCCAGACCGGGGCACGAACCCGCGTCTGCTGCATCGGCAGGCGGACTCCCAACCACTGCGCCACCAGGGAAGCCCCAATCTGACTATTTAATTTGAACAATTAAAGCAACATGTTTATCCATATGATTGTAATATTTGTGTTTTTCTTTTTCCCAGATTCTGACTTTTCTCCTGATGATGATTAATATCACAGTTTGCCAGCCTCTGTGCCAAGTGCTTTACATGCATTATCTCATTTCATCTTTACAACAATGCTGAGTTTTATGGATTAAAAAAGCTAAGACTTAGAATAATGTCAAACAGTTAGAAGTATTGGAGCTTGGATGGAACCCAGGCAGGCTGACTTCCCCACTATGAGATATTTTAGTATCTTATCATGCGAGGTGTTATAAATCTCTTAAAATAATTTCAGGAAAGAGAAGGAGAAAAATATATACATATTCTTACATGTACATATGTATGTTTACATAAAGTTATATGAATTGAGTTAAAAAATAAAATACAGCAGATGCTGATGACCTATCTTTGGTGGTCATAATGAAATATATACCAAGAGTCCACGAACCCTTTGATAATTTGATATAGACGAGTAGGACCTAAATGACAGAGTATTTTTTTTCTGCAGTTTTAGTAGACAATTTAAGATGTAAGAAATTTTATTTTTAAATTTCTTCAGAATATGCGTATGGGTAAAGAATCCCTCAAACTATCAAATTCAAAATATGACCCACTGCACTGCAGTAAATTTCAAAGAGAGAAAGTTCAGCTGCACTGCAGTAAAATTCCTTAGGTGATGTTTGCCGTGTTTTAATATAAGATTGGTTCCTAATCGGGAATGGGATCATGTGTTCCCTGCTCTTTCAGACACTCAGGTTGAACTCATCAGGAGAATTTTATATTGTTTTTGGATAACTTCATTCTCTGTCAGCCAGGATTGCTTCTGCATTTTTATAGAAATAATTTATAGAGGGAAGCGAATTATTGGAGTTTATTCCCAAGGCAAAGGCTGTCTTTTGGGGTGGTATTCAAGGCTATCTTTTTTTCACTCATAACAAGAGTTTACACCAGCACTGGTAAGAAAACAACGCTATTAATATATTAAGAACTGAAGAAATTGCCAGCAAAATTTATTTCCCTTCACCAAAGCTACAGAGGTGAGAAAGCTCAGCAGAAGAACCTGTTTCAGGAACAAACAAAGCCACAGAAGGAAATCCTCCCAGGGCATTCGGACTCATTTAGTGAGAGCAATAGCTTTTCTTTTGCAGGAAGAACAGGTGTTTCCCCAGAAAAAAAAGCCTGCAGAGTCACCTTGCAGAGCTAACGACTGGAAAATGGCAAAAACTGGATTACTGAAGAAAATTCAGGAGGAAGGTAGACTATTCGCACTTCTACAGCATAGTGTGTTTTGCTTATCTGTCACTAAGATTACCTGATAATATGACTGGGGGCTTGGGGAGGGGCAAAGAATTGTTTGCAACTGAGAAGAAAATGTAGCTCTTCTCTCTTTCATTTCGGAAGGAATTAATAGAAAAAGCAGAAATTAGCTGTAGCATGTTATCAAAGCAGTCAGAATTCAGATGAACAAATTTTAGTATGGCCAAGAGCATAGGTAAAAAATATACTTTGTAAAGATAAGAAAATGATGGCATAAAATGGTTGCAAAAAGAATCAAGAGACAGCAGAGACTGGGAGATGTGCTGGAGTCAGCACCAGCAAGGGCTGCTCAATTCAGGCACGTGCCTGTTGAAACAAAGGTTTGTCATGCAAGAATTGCAAGATGGTTCTGCCCATTGTCAAACTCTGCGCTGTTAATGGGATGGGGGTGGGAGGAGCTAACCGATCAAGTTTATCTAAATATTTCTCCTGCAGCACAACTTCAACAAGTCTCTGTGTATTAGAATCTGCCAACTTGACTTAGTGAGTCTTTCAAAACCTTTTTCAGTATTTTATCCGTCAACTGACATTTACTGGGGTGCCCACTAACTGCCAGACACTGTGCAGGGCTGGGAGGACACAGGGATTAATAAAAGGAGGAATTCAGAGAAGGAGATGGTGTGATCAGGTCTTAGAAAAATTGTCTCGTACTGCTCAACCCCCCAGGATCTTGTATGACATGAAAGAAATTCATTAGATTATAATGGAAATTTTTAAGGACCTGGATTGTGAATTGGGACTCCATTCCTGATACATATGATTGTGGAGGCTAAGGCACAAATCAGAAGACTCTTTTGGAGTAGAGATTCAAGAGCAAAGGGAGCTGTTTGTAATATGGTACCTTCTCCAAAGATACTTTTATTCATTTCTCTTTAAATTAATCTCTCCTCCCATGAATAGCCCATATTTACCCTTCAGCTAAGAATTCTGCTTATGCTATTTTCTCACCTGCATCTCTGATTCCTTCACCTTTGTGTAGTAATTAAGAGCATGGGCTTTGGAGTTAAGGAGACCCAATTTCGAATCTTGGCTCAGCCACTAGCTGTGTGACATTGGGCAAGTTGGTTAGCCTTTCTGAGTTCCAAATTCCTCATCTGTAAAATGAGGACAATAATAGTACCTGTCTCACAGAATTATTATGAAAATCAAATGAGATAATATATGTTAAACAGCTAGCACAATTAGTTGCAGCTAGCATAACTATTATATTCTGAAAGTTTCTGCTGTCATATCCAAGTGGCATATGATTTTTTTGACTTCTGCAAGTCTCATTTTTTTCTGATATTCTGTTTCATTTTAATATGTAATTCATATTTAAAAAATAATATAATAGCATTATGTAAATTTTGGAAAGTAGGAGGAAAGAAGCAATAACTCTTAATTTTGCCCTCCTAAGCCAATCATTAAAGATTAAAATTATTCCCGATATTATATAAATATATATTTTTTAAAATAAATTTATTTATTTATTTATTTTATTTTTGGCTGTGTTAGGTCGTCATTGCTGCACGCAGGCTTTCTCTAATGGCGAGCAGGGGCTACTCTTCATTGCGGTGCGAGGGCTTCTCACTGCGGTGACTTCTCTTGTTGCAGAGCATGGGCTCTAGGAGCGAAGGCTTCAGTATTTGTGGCACACGGGCTCAGTAGTTGTGGCTCGTGGGCTCTAGAGCACAGGCTCAGTAGTTGTGGTGCATGGGCTTAGTTGCTCTGCAGCATGTGGGATCTTCCCGGACCAGGGCTTGAACCCATGTCGCCTGCATTGGCAGGCGGATTCTTAACCACTGTGCTACCAGGGAAGTCCCCCTGATATTATATTTATGATTAGCTGAAACTGAAAGAAAAAAGTGCTTCTCCTAAGTTGCCACTGTGGGAGAAGAGATTGGAAACAGACATGGCATCCTTTGGTTTGATATGCATTGCTCTATTGTTATAGGATGCGAAAGCCAGGTTACTTGTTGTACACTATGATTCTCTCTCATGGCAGCTATCAGGTAAAGAGCTGAAGAAACACCTCTATATCTCCCTACCCTGAAAATACATGAGACAATGGGGTGGTTTTGTTGTTATTTGTTTTTGTTTTATTTTGAGAAGACTGAACTTGGGAAGGCTGGAATTTTCCAGAAGCCTGCATTTACCCCAACACTTCCTGTCTGAAGGATTCTAATTGCATTGCTAGGCAAAAGAAGCCAATCACAAACCTTGTGCTTTTAAATGGTCAAGTTAAATTATGGCCTGGAATAAGAGAATAATATGGAACCAGTGCTTTTGCCAAATGACATACTCTGCCCTGGATTTACTGACATTCATCTGTTATTTTGGAGAAATTTGCAATTTTGCCATTCTCTTCAGCAAAGAATTTGCAATTTTGCCAGTAGTTTTCTGATGTCCATCTGTCAAATATGCGTTCAAAAGATTTTAAAGAACTTTATTTAATGAGCCCATATGGAAACCTCAAAGGCTCAGAATTACTTGAAATGGTAAAGAGTTACTTCTTCAAGTAAAAACTCCATTGCAAACAAAATTTTGGAACTATGGTGCCCATGCAGTGTTTGGCAACACATGTGGTTCTTCTGCTTTGATGAAGAAAGAAGCTCAACACATCACCATGAGTCACAGCTTTCTATATCACCTTGCATGGGTACCAAAGCCCTTGCCAGTAGTCCTGAAGAAGTTGTGCCTATTGCTACAGAAGTCATCAATTTCTCCAGACCCAGGGATTTGACTCATTGGGATTTAAAGGAATTTTTGTCAAGAAATGGAAGCAGAATATGAAGTTATTCTTTGAAATTCTCTCCTAAAATAAATCCACAGGGGAAATGTCATTTGTGGCTTTGATTTATTTGATCAAGCAAATAAGGTAAGGCTTTTTTTTTTTTTTTTTTTTTTCAGCATAAGGTCCTGAGGACACCATTTTGGAAGGTAACCAAAACATACACACACCAAAAAAACCCACAGGCCCTTTTGGCCAAGCTGCCACTGTGGGAGAAGAGATTGGAAACAGACAAATATGAACTTTTTCCCTTACTGCAGGAGAGTCTTCTGGCCCTGCTTGAGAGTGATGAAACTTGTCAATTTCTCACAAGGCAGAAATCTACAGACACCTGGAAACACTGCAGAACTTCTCCAAAGGTTAGTTATACTCATTTGACTTTAAAATTGAAATGTGGATTTTAATCATTTTCTTGCTGACATAAACAGCAGAGATGATTCAGACTTTGCAAAGATGACCAAATTCATTGACCCGACGAAAGAGGAAATGATGCAACTGTATCAGCTTAAAGAGTCCTAGAGAAATCCAAGGTGTCTTAGCATAAGCTACAACTTGCTTTATTAATCGGGGCTTTCTTTCATTTGTTGCTATCAAAATTAAAAGTCAAAATTGATAGAAGAGCACAAGTGACAAACATTGTGATATAAAGACTATTCCATAATTTCTTCTCTTCAAGTCAAATTATGGTAACCTCATTTAAATTTGCTTTGGGGAGGAATTTTTGTTGTTGTTGTTTTTTGTTTTTGCTGTACGCGGGCCTCTCACTGTTGTGGCCTCTCCCGTTGCGGAGCACAGGCTCCGGACGCTCAGGCTCAGCAGCCATGGCTCACGGGCCCAGCCGCTCCGCGGCACGTGGGATCTTCCCGGACCGGGGCACGAACCCGTATCACGGGCCCAGCTGCTCCGCGGCACGTGGGATCTTCCCGGACCGGGGCACGAACCCGTATCCCCTGCATCGGCAGGCGGACTCCCAACCACTGCGCCACCAGGGAAGCCCCTGGGGAGGAATTTTAATTTTGTTATTTTGTATTTGTACACTTGGATTAATTTCAAATTGCTTCATTTATATGAATAAATAAGAATGAGAAAAGGAAAAATCTTTGTAAGCTTTTTTCTATGAGAAGTAAATCAATTTCTAATGTCATGAAATTAAGTGTATGCCCAAATTTGAAGGGATGTTTATGTGCATTTTGTGAGACAATGAGCCTTTTCTTTCATCAGCTCAAAAGAGGTGAATGACACCCCCTCTCCAAAATAGTTAAGAACTATGGATCTAATATGGACACCTCATTTTACAGTGAATAAGTGGAAACTCCGGAACATTGAAATAATTACCCAAAGTCACACAGCTAATAAGTGTTAGAACTGGAATTTGAGTCTAGCCCTCTTGTGTCTAAGGCCAGTGTTGGATGTTCCTCAGGGGAACATCCAACAGTCACATAAGAAAGTTCTTTGGAACCAAAACAAAACAACCATCCAACCAACCAAAAAAACTGTGAAAGTGAAAGCTTTTGTTCCACATGTGTTACTATCGGATTTTCCCAACAATCACCTCCAACCTGTCTAGACCTGCAGCTGCTTAGGAAATCCATCTGCCACCTACCCCATCTTGTTTCTGCCTGTTTTTCTTCTTTAATGACAGATGTCCTGGTTTCAAATACACTAGCAGACTTTAGCATCTTAAATAACCAACACCAGATTTCACCTGGGTGTGTCTCTATTCTCTAAACCCAAACCCTAGTTTTTCCAGCTGTGTCATTTTGCCATTGTCTGAATTCTGTATGTAACACTGTCTTAGTCAGTTTGGGCTGCTCAAACAGAGTACCATAGACTAGGTGGCTTATAAACAACAGAAATTTCTTTCTTTCACAGTTCTGGTGGCTGGGAAGTCCAGGATAGAGATGCTGGCAGATGTGGTGTCTGGTGAGAGCTCATTTCCTGGTTCATAGACACCCATCTTCTTACTGTGCCCTCACAAAGCAGAAAGGACAAGGGAGCTCTCTCGGGTCTTTTATAAGGGCATTAATTCCACTCATGAGGACTCCATTCTCATAACCTAGTCACTTACCAAAGCACCCACTTCCTAATACCATTATATTGGGGGCTCGGATTTAACAAATGATTTTTAGGGGGACATAAACGTTCAGTCTATAGTAAATAGCTTATACTAGTTAGTGAATTCTGTAGTGAATATCTTGTGGCCATATGCTGAAATGGACTCTTTGCTTTAAAAAGAAAAAAATGGAAAAGCTAATTTAAAGCCATTTCAAGTATATGAAAATCGCATACTTTTCACATCTAATTTAATAATGTCTTTTTTATAATACGAATTATTTTGAGTTCAAGAATTTTTCTTAAATTACTAATCAAAACAACAAAACAGAGTTGAAAGTTTGCCTCTTAGCCTACAGTTCTTTTTCTGCTGCTTTGAAGATGGGGTAGGCCATTTCAATTAAGTCTGCTTCTAGTACATGAACAATAAATAATAACGATATAGCTCTCAATATTAATGTGGTCCTGGAAGCTGTATAAGCATGCCTCTAATCCTTATAATTGCTCTGCAAAGTGGAAAGTATTATCCCAATCTATAGATGAGAAAATTAAGGTCAAACAGGTGAAGTGACTTGCTTATTATTGTATGTTACCCAGAATAAATATTTTAAAAAAATTCATATCAAGCCCAACATTTAGACACAACATCTTTTATCACTAAAAATGAGCATAGTTTAGAGGTAGATCAGGAAAAATGTGTGCCTATTTCTAGGGAACCCCAAGAGCATTTGTCAGCCCCCACTCCAATTTTCCCTCTCTGAAAGTAGGAACCCCTTAGGTTGAAGCAGCACTGGGTGAAACGGGGGTGATTTGAGAGGATAAACTAAAACGGGAGTCAACAGTATCCAGGGGAAACGATGGTAGAGGCAGCATCAGTTTTCACAGACTCAGCTTGCCTGAAAACATGGTAGTCTCCAGCAATGGAGAAGAGTAATTAAATAGTACTTGTGACAGCTGACCGGGCAGGAACACAAGTGAGGAACCCATTCCCTGCAGTAACACCCAAGCACACTCTGGGGAAGACTTTGCAGAGAGGTGGGAAGGGCCCATGAAATACATGTTACAGAGTGTTAGGCAGCCAAGAAATAGGATAACCGTAAGTGAAGAATGTGATACAAAATTACCTGTACACTATTGAAAATATATGAATATCAAATAAAGGCTACAGAGAGATACTTCACAATGGTGAAAGTTATTGTGTTGGAGTTGAAGAGTTATGTGTGATTTTCTTTCATTTCTGTTGTGAACCTTTTGTAATATTATTATAATTTTTAGAGTTTTTACCAAAAAGGAAATGGGTGAAGAGAACATTTAATTAACATTTTTATCTTCTAATCTTCTATAAGAAAAAGAGAAAGTTGTTAAAAATTCTAATAATTTTTTCTTCCGTCCTTCCTCTGTCATTTTTTCAAAGTCTGTCTTCAAGCTTCTTCTCATTCCAATTCATTCCTTCTTTCAAATAAAATAGATTACTCCCCCTCAGGCTCAATTATGATACAGTTTGAGCCTGTGGTATATTGCTGGCTTGAGTGTCACTTGTGTGAGCCATAGAGACATGCTTAAATCTGAGTTGGAAGTACGTGACTTGCAAAAAAAAGCTGAGACATCCAATTTGTAAGACAGCAGAAGGCATGAATCAGATACAAAAGGACAAACACTGTTTCTCAGGGGAAAAATCGAAAAACTGAGATGCCAAACTTGGGGGGTGAGGTTGTTTTGGATGGGAAAGTTGGAAACTTGATTCTAGGGAAAGAAATAGATTGCTTCACGTTTAATGAGCTTACAATACAAATGAAAACTAAATTTATTTCTGAAGATTATTTTAAAATAAATTTAAGGATTTACATCTATTGTGAAATAAAATGCTTAACCTAACAAAAGTTTAGTACTCATTTTAATCTTCCTATGCATAAACACTGGATGAAAATTTTACATGTCTCTAAATAGTCATAATTATACTATTCTCTAAAAACAAGTGCCTAGGTAGTAACGAAATAACTAACTTAAAATTTTAATTTTCAAAATATTGCCATGCAGACAAAATTCCTAAAGAATGGCAAGGCCCATCCACAATTTGGCAAAGGAATAGAGGCTATTTCAAAATGTACTGATTTCTTTTTTTCTTTGTTTCATTACCTGTTTTTTAAAAAAATATTTATTTATTTATTTAGGTTGCTCTGGGTCTTAGTGGTGGCATGCGGGATCTTCTTTGTGGCATGTAGTCTCTTTTAGTTGCAGCATGTGAACTCTTAGTTGTGGCACTAGTTCCCCAACCAGGGATTGAACCCTGGTCCCCTGCATTAGCAGTGTGGAGTCTTACCCACTGGACCACCAGGGAAGTCCCTCATTATCTGTTTCTCAAACCACCTGCCTTTTGTCTCTACATGTCACAGATTCACTGTTTTTTTGAGACTGGATTACTATAAATAACTGAATTACTATTAATAAGCAATTGGCATTTGAAATAACTATATCAAAAGTTATAGAAGGAGTAGAGATAGCCTGCTTGGCACTAGGATATTCTGTCAAACACATGCTGTGCATTCCACACGGCCAGGGATTACCACATAAGGTACTTCTGCATTCTCTATAGCACTCAATGCTAGACTCCTAATTAGTCACCAATAAGTGCTTGTTGATTTGTCTTCTGTAAGAGTGTAACCTGCCTTGATTTCCTAACCCTCCACTTCTCTCAGCTACAAGTCCTTCTCCTCCCCTGAGCGGCACATTCAGACTTTTATGCCCTTATTTTTTTTTTTTTTTTTTTTTTTTTTTTTGGCGATACGCGGGCCTCTCACTGTTGTGGCCTCTCCCGTTGCAGAGCACAGGCTCCAGACGCGCAGGCTCAGCGGCCATGGCTCACGGGCCCAGCCACTCCGCGGCATGTGGGATCCTCCCGGACCGGGGCACGAACCCGCGTCCCCTGCATCGGCAGGCGGACTCTCAACCGCTGCGCCACCAGGGAAGCCCCCTTAGTTCTTTTTGAATTAAGACTAGGTCTTTTTCTCCCCTGATGGACACTAAGCCCTTTGGGGCCAGAGACATTGCCTGCTATCTTTCTATCCCTTACAGTGCCTGGTACATTGTGGATACCAGACACATAGTGGTTGGAGGAATACTTGAATGAAGCGATCATTGAAAGGTAAATATGAGAACTGGAAGACTTCCAGTTCCCAGCCCTAAAATCGCTTGAGTATCTCTGATAAAATAAATTGAGGTTTATAGTTGTACTTGTAAATACAAGGTGTAAAAAAGTAGAAAAATAAGAATCTATGTTCATATGTTTTGTTTCCCTTACAGGAAAATCTTTACAGATCACAAAGTACATGTGTTTTATTCATAATAACTATTACTGACCCTTCACATTCTGGATGTTAATGCTTCTGATGAAATACACTAGGATATAAACATCTAATTCTTTTCTAAATAGAGCTGCTAATCTTCCAGCAACAATGTTTGTCTCTATTCCTTTTTTCTAAATATTTTGGCTCCTCTTCTTAGAAGACAGATTATTTCTCTTGAGCATTGTAAACTTAGATCTCTGCCTTCCTAGATGCATTTTCATCAAAGTATTTTTCCATGACTTTTTTAGTCATGGTGTGCAGGAGTGGAAGGAAGAACACTAACATTTATTCATTGCCTGTTGAGTGCCAAATAGTGGGTTAGGCCCTTTTATATTTGGTGTCTTGAATCCTCATGAAAGATCCCATGAGTTATGCCCATTTACACATGAAGAAATTGAAGCTCAGGAAGATTGACTATCTTTCTCATTGTCTTACAACAGATAGTGTAAGCAGCCTTTGTAAAATGTCTTTGTGTTTCTAGGTGTATGAGAGGTAACACTGAAATATTTAGCACTTCTGACGCATTCCAATCAAACTCGAATTTGCAGATAGGTAACTTTTTTGAGCTTTGGAAAGCAGTTCTGACTGTGATCTACTTAGTGGTTTGAGTTTCAGGGTGCCCAGAGAAACAGGATGTCCTGCCCAATGGCAAGCTTTCTCTGCCTAGGGGACAAGCACCTTCAACTGCACAAATAATCTACATTTCAGGACCATAAAAACAGAAAAAAAAAAAAAATATATATATATATTCAGAAAACATATGAAATAAACAATATTTCAAACTTTTTGGATTACTTTCACATTGAAGAAGTGGAGGGAGAAGGGAGCTGAATTTATTGAATACTATAATCTGCTTTAAAAGGATGTTCTAGATTTACCAGGTCAATATTTTATACACGGTCAAGTAGGTTTATACAGGCATGGCTCACTTACTGTTGCCCACTGCTACACTCTTTTTCACTATGGAGAGAAATCTGTCAAGAAAAATATAATCTTATTTGTGTTTTTATTAACCTCGTCTTTGACCCTGAGGCTAGATACTACCTATGGGTTAAGTGGTGTGACTTCTATATAGACATACTTACAGAAAGCCTGCATTTATAACACTGTGAAAAATTCAGACTTGTACAGACAGGTGAGGTAATAGTTTCAAATACCATTAAACAGGATAGTGTTTTGGAATACATTTTCTTTCTCTCTTTTTAAACAGTATTATTCAGTTATGATTAACATACAATAAACTGCACATATTTAGTGTCCAATTTGATGTTTTCACATGTGTATACACCCATGAAACTCACCACGATACAGGAAAAAAAGAAAAAGAACATATTTATCACCCTCACAAGTGTCCTCATGCCTCTTTTCATTCTTTCCTCCCCCAGACCCAGGCAGCCACTAATCTTTTGTGTCACTATAGATTAGTTTGCATTTCCCATAACTTTATAAAAATGGAAACATACCGTGTGTGTACTCTTTTTTGATCTAACTTCTTTCACTCAACATTATTATTATGGGGTTCATCCATGCTGTTGCATACATAAGTAATTCCTTCCTTTTTATTGCTGAGTTAGTATCCTATGCTGAGTATGAATATACCACAGTTTGTTTATCCGTTTATGCATTCATTTACTCATCCTCTTGGTTCACCCTGCACGCCACACCAAAATTACTTTCTCTGATTTGCAATTTCCGATTATACCCTTGGCATTTACCCAGGTTTAGTGGACACCTGTGGTTTTTGACTGTCCTGTATCCCTTCCCTCTTACATCTGTTAAAAGCACCCTCCTGTTCCTTGGGCAGCTTCATCTTCCCCACTCCACATGGTCAGGTGGGACTCTTCTGATTACAGGGTGGACACATATGACCCAGGCTGGACCAATCCCAGTTCTTCCTAGGAATTTTCTGAAAGAAACTCCTTCCCTTTAGATTAGGAACTGTGAGGGTGTGATCCCAGAGGTGCCAGTGAACTTGAAGAGAAGCCTGAGAGAATGAGGTAGAAACAGACTGAAGCCCAGGTGAGAGATGGAGTGACTGTGCTCTGAGGCAGACTTCCTGGATCCAGCTGATGATAAAGCTCACTCATCCCTGCCCCTTTTGCATTTTAATTAAGTGGATGCCTACATCCACTACCCTACTTATGGTAAGAGTAAACCCTCATTTTGTTTTGGGGGGAATCTCTCTTCCCATGCTCTCAGCGCATGGTATCCAGGTGAAGCAAACTCCACCCTGGCTTTAAGGGTGGAATATATGTGGCCAATCACTCAATTGCCTTGGCCACAGTGACATTCATTGATTCCAGGTGGGCTATTTAGAGTAATGTTTGTGCTACTGGGGATGTTGCTCCCTTTTTTCTGCAGGACTTGAACTGGAAAGTTTAGAGCTAGAAATATTGCAGCCATCTTTTGACCTAATGGGTCAGACAGGTGAGGTAATAGTTTCAAATTATCCCCCCTAATGGGGGGATAAGCCGAGGCTGCCAAAGGCAGAACCAAAGGAAGGAGAGAAACCAGGTTTTGATGCCATCATGTGGACTTCTTGGATAAGGTATCCCTGAAGCCTGTACTACCTCTGGTCTTTGCAGTTATGTAAACAACAAAATTCCCCCTTTGTATAGATTATTTGAATTGCTGTTTATATCACAAAAGAAAAAGTTGTGATACAGGTGTTTTTCATTCATTATTTCATTTAACTCCTACTACCTGGCAGGTATGTTATGATCCTAATTTTACATATAAGGAAACTCTTAGTTAAGTAACCAAAATCTCACAGTGGCAAAGCTAGGACTCCCATGTAATCGCTTGATTGCAAAACTCAGGTCCTTTGCAATACTGCTTCAGGGCTAGAACCCTAACCTGCTTAGCCTCGTGCTTTTTTAGCCTTTCTATTACATGAAGTTTAATATTAATTAACATTTGCAGCTTCCTCGTTGCTGAAATAAAGTTACATTTATAAGGCTTAATTCTTCTCCTTTGCCACTGCTTTTTACCTAATTCTTGTCCTCTTTTTTTTCTTCCTCGTTCTGAATTTTTCCATTTTCCCAATGTTAAATGCCAAACATGTGCTCTAGTCTCCTCTTCACAGGAGACTTCACACTTTAGTCTCCTCTTCTCGTATCAACTCTAAAATGGTCTCAGGGTCCTATTGGTTTGGGCCAGGCAAAGTTAGTTTACTGAAAAACTTGCCCTTTTGAAGTAATAGCTAAAGACTAGAAAGATCACATCTACAAATCAGTCTTATAAACTTCTCTAAAAGCTAATAACTGGGCCAAATATCAAAGATGACAAAACCAAAAGGCCATTGCTGCTACTCCCTTTCTTCTCTCATTCTTTCAAGGATGAAAAAAGGTCAATAATCATTCTGATAAGCCCTTGGGAAAATGGCTAATTGCCACATCTTCCTTCTTAATATGTTTAAGAGGGAAAAACTTTTACTGCCCTAGCTCCCACTTTTCAACAAGGTTTTTTTTAAAAGGGGAGGAATTTGTTAAGTCTTAAAGGTGTTTTCATGTTGTGCTTCATTTCTCAGGAAGCTCAAATATTGATTAACAGCCCATCCCTGCTTTTTTTTTTTTCAGTAGTCAGACCATCAATTTGGTTAAGAGAAGGTAATATCACAAGGTTTAAGAAAGAAAGAGAGAGGGAGAGAGAGAGAGAAAGAAAGGGAGGGAAGGAGGGAGGGAGGGAGAGACAGAGAGAGAAGGAAGGAAGGAAGGAAGGAAAAAAGAAAGAAAGAAAGGCTATTTAATCCCTTCTTAGTCTCTTAATAGAGCCTTGTGTGGAGCCTTACTGGAATCCTGGAGACTAACACTCTGGAGATCAAAAAAACTAAGCAATTTTGTCAACAACTAAAGAACAACTTCATTTTAAAAAAGAAATGTTTGAAAACTATGTCTTCCTTAGCTGCCAAGACTGAGTTTGGTTTCTGGATTTATTTCCCTTGTAAGGACACCTGACCTCACTTTTCTGAAAACTTTTTATAATGTTGCCTGGACTGTACCAAATATTTTGGATGCTATCTACCAACACTCTACAGTTAAATGCAGTATTTCAAACACTGAAAATTTAAAAATGTAGATGTAGACAGGGAAGGCGTTTCCCTCCCCCAGTTTGTAACTTGTATGTCTATGGAGATATTCTGATAATGATTTTAAATAGATCTGACTCTCTAAACTAACCCTTTATAGTTAACTTTTAAAGTGATGGGCTACAACTGTATCACTGTGCATTGGTATCAAGCTGTTCTGCAAATGTTGGAATGGTACAAAATATTTACAAAAAATAAATGTTGGGGTGAGGCTAGCTGTTTTGCTTTCAAAGCAAGTTCCAAAGATCCTTTGAAAATACACTTTTCTCACCTATAGCTTCACTTTTACCAAATGTAAAATTATTTTGCTCAAATGATATTAGGGGAAGATAGTTAATTGCTACCCTTAGCTGATTTGCTTCACTCCTGTTGCAAAAAAAAATAGATTTACTGCATGGTTCGGCCTAGCAAAATAGAGAAGTGTGTAAACAAAAAGCTTTTTCCCAATTTGGTAAGTTAACTAATTTCTTTGAGAATTTTTTTACAATTATTAATAATTGGAAATGGTCCAAAACTTCATACATGTATAAAATTGTTTTGTAGATAGGTAAAGCTATGTATTGATGTTGTGCAGAGTAGTGGTTTTCAAACTTTCTTGTGCAGTGGAATCCTAGAGGACTTGTTAAAACTGCTTGCTGGGCTCCATCCCAGAGTTTTGTTTTGTTTTTTGTGTGTGTGTGTGTGTGTGTGGTACGCAAGCTCTCACTGCCGTGGCCTCTCCCGTCGCGGAGCACAGGCCCAGCCGCCATGGCTCACGGGCCCAACGCTCCGCGGCACGAACCCGCGTCCCCCGCATCCGCAGGCGGACTCTCAACCACTGCGCCACCAGGGAAGCCCCCATCCCAGAGTTTCTGATTCAGCTGGTATCAGGTGGGGCCTGAGAATTTTTATTTCTAAGAAATCCCCAGGTGATATTGCTGCTGCTGGTTTAGGGACCATCGTTTGAGAACCACTGATGTTGAGCAGCTGAAAACCAGCTTAAGTGTCTTTTTTCCATATCTTATCTGGTCATGTTTTACGTTTGTTTCCCAGGCTGTGTCACTCTCAGAGTGTGAATCACAGCAAAGATTTTCCAGCTCCATCTTCCACTCTCTCTGTCCAAAGTTCAATGACCTTCAGATTCTCCCCTTCAGGGGCCCTCTTTCCTGAGGCTGAAGAGTAAATGCCTCAGGCTTCAAGAGAGCAGTTTCCCAAACTGTGCTCATCAGCAATCGTATATCCCTCAGTATTTTCATATATGTCCTGTGATTAAAGCTGTTTAACATTTTGGGATACACTGGTTTAACTGGAAAGAAAGTTACTTTTAATCTCGCAACTCCTCAGAGTTTTTAATATGTAAATGTGCATTGTGAATTTCCAAAAGAGATCAAGTAGTTGGACTGATCTTGAGATCCTTCTCAACCCTTTCCCCGCACCAAGTTCTATGGAATATCTATTAAGCACAGTTTGGGAAATGCTCGAAGTAATTTTTAATTTAACTTTATTTTACCAGGTTAAAAAAAGTCTATATTACAACCTAGGAAAAAGTCCAACATGACAAAAATATGATGTGTGAATTTTAAATCAATTTAAAAAAGTAATTAAATAAATGCACTCACCCATTATTTTGACTGAATGTGACTTTTCTTTTTTGCAATAAGAACAGATAAAAAGAGATCTACCTCCTTAAATTCTTTAGGTTTCAGTACAGTATTGTTAACTATAGGCACAATGTTGTACAGCAGATCTCTAGAACTTTTTCATCTTGTATAACTGAAACCTTATACCCACTGAAGAGCAACTCCCCATTTCCCCCTCTAGCCCCTGGCAATCCTCCTTCTACTTTCTGCTTCTGAATTTGACTATTTGTCATCCTTCATATAAATAGAATCATGAAGTATTTGTCCTTCTGTGATTGGCTAATTTCACTTAGTGTAACGTTCTCCTGATTCATCCATGTGGTAGCATCATTTCCTTCTTTTTTAATGGCTGAATAATATTCCATTGTATGTAAATACCACAATTTCTTTTTTCATGTGATCTTTTCTTGATTGAATCATTTACCAAGTTGATACAAAGAAAGAACCCTTTCAGCCTCTGCTGATAATCAAGCCTTTCCTGACCTCCCCACCTATCCTGTCCCTCCCCTCAATTTCTTTTCCATTACTGTTTCATTTTCTTCATTATATTTCTCATGATTATGAGTTATCTTATGAATTCCTTAAGTGAGTTACATGTTTATTGCTTGTTTCTACCACTAGCAAACAGTTCCATGAGGGCTATACCTTGTCGGTCTTGTCCAATTCTGTATCTTCAGTGCCTAGAAGGATGCTTGGCACATCAGGAGCACTCAGTAAATATTTTTTGATGGAAAGAATAAATAGATCGATACAATCATCATCTAAGTTCTAATTATGAAGTCTTTATTATTGTAATAAAAGATGTAGGAAGAGGAAAACGTGCTCTTTAGCAGCTTTAGATGAGGCAATTAGAACAATCTTTTGATTTCCAATGGAGTATTTCCAATATAATGATAGAAGGGGGAATTATTAATGTGAAACTCAGGATGCTATTTTGTAAACTCACTTTTATTATGATTTTTAACATTTACTAAGGGTCCAAAAAAAGACATACAATTATCTTTTAAAATAAGACAAGTATGTGAAAAATACTTGGCATATAAGTAGGTCTTATAAAAATATCAACTTTTCTGTCTTTCCAACTTTAAAAGATCTCTGAATGATGCTACTTCTTGCCATATTACAAAGTGCTTTGACTTGGACAAATCTAAAAAGCATCAATTACAGTGTTTTTTGTTTTAAAGGAGAGCCTGTTATATATTTGTGTTCTTGTATTATAAGCAAGTATTAAATATGTGTAGAGCATAAATATTCCTAACTTATGGATTCTGGTAATTTTAGAGGTATGGGAGAAGTCTGATTGATTGTATGATTGTTGAATATTACAGTAGATACATTCAATTTTGTGCAAGAAAATAAGAGAAGTCATCAGGTATTATTTGTAGGGGGAAAGGATTCACCCAGGAATCTAAGAAGATAATTGTCAGAAGTCCTTAGGACATAATGTGATTTGAAATTACATTAAAAATTTATTGTCTATTTCCAGGTATTACAATGGAAAAATATTCATATCTCACTTCACCTGGCCTTTTACGTGGTTTTAATTTTTTTTTTTTTTTCTTGTTTAGGTTGTCTACATCCGGTCTCCATTCTCTTTTTTTTGGTCCTCGCATTATCTCCCTCTAGGGGTTTATGTTTGTGTTTACTTTATGCTTTTATCCTTTTCAGTGGAGAAAAGTGGGTCAGTATTACTTCAGTTTGTCTTCACTTTCACTCCGCTGTTCATTCCTGAACTAGCCTTTAGCCTCTGGGAAAGAAGAAAGTAAAAACATTGACAGAAACTGGGCCAACCTCTCGGGCGGCCCCCCTCCTCCAAGAAAACAAAACCTAACCAACTCTGCAACAGAAGTTCCTTTCTGTTCTCATAGCACCTTCTATTTCCCTTCACATAAAGCTCAGATTTTTATTACAATTGCTTATGGAGTATTTTTCATCCCAGGGAGACTCTCCGTCCTCTGAGGACTTAGTATATTGTCAAGAACATAATATAAAGAAGTTTGTAGTTTAAATGAATAAATGCTGCCTGTGTGAGTGAATGCTGCCCTGGTACCCACCCAGCCACCCACAATAAAGGAGAAAAGTTGCAGTAATCAAGCTCAAGTGTGGGCCCTTTGACATCAACTTTCTAGAGAACCAGTAGAGAGCTGCGGCAATGGTATCTAAATTACATAATTACTTGCATAATTGAAGCAACAGTTTTTGTTTTGTTGGGGGGGTGGAAAATGAAGGGGCTGAACTATTCAGATAATTTCTTCCCCAGTCGCCGTAGATAGGCACTGCCTAACCTTCTCACCCTTGCGGGGGTCTCTTCACCTCTCCCACCGCCCTCCAGCCACTCCAGAAGCCGGGCACTGGAGACTGAGGCCCTACATCTCGGGGTGGGGGTTTTCCCGGGGATACCCCGCCCCGCCCTCTAGGCCCCGCCCCGGCCCCGCCCCCCCCCGCCGCCGGCAGGGGTCGCGCTGCCTGCGGCGAGCTGCTCAAGAGGGGGTGGGGGAAGCTGCAGCGGCTGGTCGCTTTTCTCCGCCGCTGCTGGTTGGATCATTTCAATAAAAGTGTTTTTTCTCTCTCGCTCGCTCTCCCCGGGGGAACAGGCGGAGGCGTCAGTCCGCAGCCGCCGAGTGAAAAAGCGACGCATACGCAGCGAGCGTCTCCTCAGCTTCGCACGGCCCGGCCCAAGAGAAGAAGGAGCCCGTGTCCGGCCGGGCCGCCGCAACCGGGCGTCGGCGCCTCCCTGCCCGCCTCACTCCCGCCGCGGCTCCTCCAAGGGGATTAGTGGGCCGCCCGCGCGGCTCGGCAGCCCGGGAGCCATGTTGTCCGGGGGGCTTGACAACGCGTGAGGGACCCGCGGCCCCTCCCGGAGGCTCGGACCCTCGGCGTGAGCTGGAAGGCGGCGGCGGAGGCCTGCGCCTCGGAGGCGCCTCGGGTCTGCCAGCCGCTGGGACCCGGACCTGCATCCGGTTGCCGCGGGCGTCGGAGGAGCCGCTTTCCTTGTGCGCCTCGCCTCGCCAGCTCTCGGGACGCGGCCCCCGCACTTGCTGGTGAGTTGGCGGCTGGCGGCCGCTCGGGGCTTTCCCTGCTGCCCCGCCGACCCTGGGCTCAGAGCGGGTGGAGGGTGCTTGGGACTGGGGGCCGGGGCGGGCGGCTCAGGCCCGGCCGAGAAGTTGAGGAGGGCGGCGCGGCGCAGGGGGCTCGCTTGTGTTTGTCGCCCCTCGGGTCCACCTCGGACCCCAGTCGCCCGGGCATTTCCGGGCGTGGGGTGGGGTGTGAGTGTCTGACGCTCGGGCTCCTTCGCGAGAGGCGCTTCCAGCCGCCGCCGCTGCAGCCGCCTCCGCGCTTTCTGCCGCTTTGGTCTCCGGGGGAGGCCGGTCTCCCCGCGAGGCCGAGGAGGGGAGGAGGCAGAAAGTCCCCCGAGACACAAAGGTCCCCTCGGCGGGGGTGGAGCTGCGAGGGCGGGCGGCGCAACTCCGAGGGGAAGGAAAGGGCGCAGGTCCGCGAGAGGTGGGAGAGGAAGCAGCGGTGGCCACCGCGTTTCCAGCTCCTTGGAGACGCCGGGGGTGTGCGTGGGTGGGGAGCGGGAGGAGGAGGAGCCCTCGCGTGAGGAGCCGGCAGAGACAAAGATCAGGGCAGCCTCCCGCTGGCGAGTCACACCCCTGAGAGTGGGTCAGAGCAGAGGTGGAGGGAATGTGGGAAACCCAAAGAACCGATGGGGAGGGGCAGATGGGGCGGGGGGGGTACTGCCAAGTATTGTCTGCGTCGTAGTGCCTTTTCTCACGGTTTTCATGTGCCCGATGGTTTTGCTCCCCAATTCAGCTGGATAGCTCCAGATTCGCTCCCTCGCATCACCCCCTCCCTGCCACATTGACTCTCCTGTGGTTTTCCCCTCGTTCTCCCCGAACCTCTCACCCACTCCTTTTCGGGTAAGCAGTATTTTGCCTTCAGCTTGGGGAACGGTTTGCTAATGACAGGATGTCTGAGCTTGTTCTGACCCTGAACTGCCTTGAACTCCTCTCTCTCCCTCCCACCCTTTCCTTTCTGGGATCTTATAATGTCACATGGCCATTAACAATTAGCTTTTCTTCTGCAAAAATGGCAAAAGCATTTAGCTGAAATCCCTGGCGCTCCTTCTTTATATTAATGTGTCCACCGGAGACACGTCGTTGGTCATGGATTATCAGCTCTTATTAGCCAAATTAACTTTTTAGATAAAAAAGTGGCAAATTTTGTTTTGAGTTTTGACTATTCCTAGGGTCAGCAAAGTGTATCCCTGGCAGCCGCTAGACCTGTCACTTATCAGGAAATGCTTGACTTAGACAATTCTTTCCTCCCACTTTGCTGATTCTTTCTCGAGGCTTTGTTGAAGGATTTCTTTTAAAAGGCGCTTGCGTAAGAAGGCTAGAGTAACAATTCTGAGTTACTGTATTTTAGACTTTTTTTTTGACCATTGGACAGAAGAAAATGAATGGGATTTAAGATCTTTGATGCCTTGAGTAAAGGAAAGCCTTCCTTGAAGCTAGAAATAAGGTTCAGCCACATTTTAAGAAAAAAAATTTGCTAGCATTGATATTATTGGTTTTGTTCTTTTATGAGATTAAGTAGTTGGTTTATTTAATGTTGAGATGTTGCTTTGTTAATGAAGTCATTTCAGTCTTTGTAATCCTAGCATCTGCATACTTCCATAAACAACGGGTTGGAACAAAAGAAAAAATGTGGCTATATTTAAGGAATATTCTTTTTTTTTATGAGAGAGATTGTTGGAATTAAAAGTGATAACCTTTTTGGTAAACTGTCTCATAGGTCAGGAACAGTAATAATTTGAGTGCTGGGCTTCAAAGAAAATAACTTACTCTTTGAATTTAAGCTGTTTTAAAATTACTGTGCAAATATAATTTATTGATTTTTTTAACAGCGAAAATAAAAACATATTGGAATATGAATGGAAAGAAAAGTAAAGCCTGTTTGATGTTTGGGACATTACTGTTGATGTCATTGTAAGAACAGTCATGTCTTGCTGCTTGTTGCCATTAAAATGTTGACACTATAAAAATTGTGAAAGGGATTTCAGTTTAGGGACCAGTCTCTGAATTGAGGGACTCCCTCAATTCTTTGTGAAATTAACAGGTCATACCATTAATAATAGATGTTTTATTTATTTATCGAAAGGCCATATTGAGGATACACTGATTTTTTTCCCACTACATATTAATTAGTGTCTAATTAGATACCTGAAGTTTTATTCTCACTAGAAGGAAATCTACCAAAAAGTTAACAAAGATTTCTGGGTGGTGAGACTTACGGATGAATAAAAATACATTTCTGTATTTTTCATATTTTCACATTACTTTTACAATCGGTAAAAAGAGTATGTGAAGAATTAAAGTCTTGTTTAAAAGAAAAAAAGAATTAAAGTCTTGTTAATATCCTAATTTGCCTGTTACTAAAAGAAGCGTTTATAAAATGTGTAATTTATTCTCATCCTTGGATTCAGGCCCATTAAGGTCACTTTTAGTGTGAGGTATTTGAAATAGTGCAGCTTGTGAAATGTACTCTGGTTACCTGAAGGAAAAAAGATACATAGTAAGAAAAGATGAAATTAGAATAATTAATTCTAATTAATTAATTCATTGTATGGTAGCGATCCAGTGTGGTAGCTTTGTACACCAGCAATCTTGTTCTAATAAGTCATTGAATTTACTAAAAAAAAAAAATTTTTATTTTTTCTGTAGTACAAAATAGCTGTGTTGACTAAGATTTTAAAGTATATAAATGTTGATATATTTAGTTTTCAGTTACTTGTTTAGCCCTACGATTATGGTGGAAAGAGATGGCATATAAAATAATTTACTCTATCAAGGCTTTTGTTTTTTCTCTTATTTTCAGCAATATTTTTCTCCTTTTCCTTTATTGGTGAAATAGTAATAACTAAAACACTGCAAATATTTTATTGTGAACAGTGGAACTATAATGGCTTCTGAGATGTATATTCAAAAGTGAAAATGATGATGTTCCTTAATATAAAAAAATTTTCTATGAACACAAAATTTTTGCGGTGGTATTTTCTTTGTTATTGTCTAATAATACTGAATATTTTATAGGGCATTACACTTTGAATCTTTATTACTGTTCTCTAGTCTTAATAAAAATTATAGCAGCATGTCATGGCATTCATTTATATAGCTTTTATACTTCGATGATGTGTAATTACAATGATGTATTGCTGTATTGTAGAAAAGAGACATTATATGTTAAATGCAGCTTATAAAATATTCTTCAGAGTATTTTATCTATTTAAAAATTACCCCCTTTCATACATGTGAAGGAAAAATAATTTTGAGTTCTTTGAATTTTGAATGTGTAATTTTTGCTTAAACTTTTAAATAGAAAAATTATTTTAAATGCATTTTGTAAACTGATTGTGGCATTTTGCATTTGAAATGATGAAGATAAACAGTAGGTTTATGGCATTTTTATATGTGCTTTATATAGTATTTGTGAGGTAAAAAACTGCCTACAATAGAAAACCTGGTATAACTTGTGTTCAGCCTACAGTGTTGGCAGTTTCTTTGACTGGTAGGTCCTTCTTGGTTATCCTTCTTAAATATACCAGTGTGTACATGTCAATCCCAGACTCCCTAACTATCCCTTCCCATTGTCAGTTACTTTGATATCTGCAAAATATTTGACCTGAAAAGAGGAATTGCCAAGGACCAGAAAAATGTATTGAATGTATTTGAGTGTCGCTTACCTTTCCTAGCCTGTTTTCCTCTCTCTTTTGGCCAGCTTGGAAAATCAGTAGACGTCTATCTGTAAATTTAACAGGTGGGGTGCCTACTATAAATGGTGTTATGTTCTGCAGTAACGTATAATATTGAGTACGGTATTTAAGGAGTAGATTTATAAATCCATGACATTCTGCAGTAACATATGATATTGAATACTGTATTTAAGGAGGTAGATTTATACATCCATGACATATCGGGATAAGCGAAAATTGTCTTTATTTTGATTTTTTTAATGTGTTAAAATTAGTTCACATTATTTGAGCATGTGTCATAAAAGGGAAGATAGCGCCAGATACATACTATGTAGATTGCTTCAGTATTGGGGAAAAATTTGCCTTAAGGTAGATAAAATCTATGTCTCTATTTATACAGGTATAAGTACTTATTGGTTTTTGGTTTGGTATTGCATATTTTAATTAACTAAAGTGTAATTTTGATCTTTGAAGTTGCACACTTTATATGTGGCTATGTACCACTGAAAAATGGAAATACCAGAGCAAATTGTACATTTTTGTCATTTTTATATTAAAAACTGATCCTTATATAAATTGCACATTAGTATTGTTATTATCTCTTTTTCAGATTTAAAAAACAGGACATGTGGGCTTCCCTGGTGGCGCAGTGGTTGCGCGTCCGCCTGCCGATGCAGGGAAACCGGGTTCGCGCCCCGGTCTGGGAGGATCCCACGTGCCGCGGAGCGGCTGGGCCCGTGAGCCATGGCCGCTGAGCCTGCGCGTCCGGAGCCTGTGCTCCGCAACGGGAGAGGCCGCAACAAAGGGAGGCCCGCATACCACAAAAAAAAAAAACAACAAAACAAAACAGAACATGTTACTGACTTGACCTAAGGGTAGTCCGTTAAAGTGAAAAACAATGAAAGAAGGTTTGCTTTCTTTCGTTTGCGGTAAGAGTTTAAAAGGTTAACAAAATCTTTTTTTTTTAATAGCATTTTTTTTTTTTTTTTTTGGCGGTACGCGGGCCTCTCACCGTTGTGGCCTCTCCCGTTGCGGAGCGCAGGCTCCGGACGCGCAGGCTCAGCGGCCATGGCTCACGGGCCCAGCCGCTCCGCGTCGCGGGGCACAGGCTCCGGACGCGCCGGCCCAGCGGCCATGGCTCACGGGCCCAGCCACTGGGCGGCATGCGGGATCCTCCCGGACCGGGGCACGAACCCGTGTCCCCTGCATCAGCAGGCGGACTCTCAACCACTGCGCCACCAGGGAAGCCCCTATAGCACATTTTTAAAAGTAAGTTTATTTTATTTTATTTTAGACTGCGTTGGGTCCTCGCTGAGCACGGGCTTTCTCTGGTTTCAGCGAGCGGGGGCCACCCCTCGCCACAGTGCACTGGCCTCTCATTGCGGTGGCCTCTCTTGTGGAGCACGGGCTCTAGGCGCGCGGGCTCAGTAGTTGTGGCTCGCGGGCTCTAGAGCACAGGCCCAGCAGTTGTGGCGCACGGGCGTAATCGCTCCACGGCATGTGGGATTCTCCCGGACCAGGGCTGGAACTTGTGTCCCTTGCATTGGCAGGCGGATTCCCAACTACTGTGCCACCAGGGAAGCCCTAATAGCACATTCTTGTTAGTGTACTTTCAAGAATACTCTAAATTTTGTATGCATATTTGTAAACAATGGGAAAAGGACCCAAGAATAATTTTTCTTTCACTATATGCGTTACTCACTCACTTTGGTCTTATCATATATTTCATCCTGCTATTTTTACAATTGATGGTTAATATTTGTTATTAGTGTGTGTTAATGTTAAATGATATAAACAAAAGTTGGTTAAAATTGGTATTAATACTTGTGAAAAATTATCAGGTAACAACACTGAAGCTCTTCAAATTTAGAGGCATTATCCTTTAAATTATTTAATACATATTTTTAAGTATTTTATAAAATAAACTTTGGAAGTATAATATACTTCCAGGTTTTAATATTTTAATTACTGATTTGTATTGCTGTTGCTGGTGAGAAGGAAGCTTTTTGTTGATTTTTGAAGTAAGTTTTGGATTCCTTAAAGCAGATGTTAGTCCCTTGAGCCCATCTTACTGAATTATTTTTAAGAAATGATTTTTTATCTATGGCTTTATTATACTTAATAAATATGATTTTTCAGTTAATTCAGAGATGTAATCAGTAAGTACTTTTAAAGCATTTGTCATGTCCTCAGCATTGTGTTAGTCATTGTACGTTATAAAAATATACTTTAATGGGTGAAATAATGGCACCATTGGTTGTCTGGAATGTTCTGTCCTTGGCCCCTCTTCTCATGTTTTATATGATCCCTGGGCATTCTCATCTGTATTTAGTGCTTTGTTCTTATCACCTATATGCTGATGATCTCCATATCTTTATTTCTAATCCAGACCTCTTTTTCTGAGTTCTTTTCTAGCTGTCTCCCAGATATTATTGCCTCTTAGCGCTCCCTTACCGGAGCTGAACTCTTTTATTACTCTCCTACCTCTATTCCCAGCCACAGTGAATGCACCACCATCAGCCTAGTCGCTTAAGCCAAAACCTTTGGCAGCTTCTTAGGTTTTTCTGTTATGCTCTTCTCCCTCTAGTCCAGTCAGGCACACCCAATCGTGTTAATTTTATTTCCTAAACATCTTTTAGATTTATCTTTTTCTGTTGCCACTTTCACATGTCAGGATTTTGGAATGCCTCATCTGAATTACTACTTCCAATTTTACCCTATTTTAATCTAACAATTTTTCATTCTTTATATATATGTCTTTTTTTTAAGTATAGTTGATTTACAATATTGTGCTAGTTTCAGGTGTACAGTGAAGTGATTCAATTATATATATACTTTTTAAGATTCTTTTCCGTTGTAGGTTATTACAAGATATTGAATATAGTTCCCTGTGCTATACAGTAAATCCTTGTTGTTTATCTCTTCTATATATAGTAGTGTGTATCTGTTAATCCCATACTCCTAATTTATCTACCCCCCCTTTCCTCTTTGGTAACCATAAGTTTGTTTTTTATGTCTGAATCTGCTTCTGTTTTATAAATAAGTTGATTTGTACTATTTTTTAGATTCCACACATAAGTGCTACAAAAGAATATTGGTCTTTTCTCTGGTCACTCAGTGTGATAATCTCTAGGTCCATCCATGTTGCTGCAAATGGCTGTATTTCATTCTTTTTTATGGTTGAGTAATATTCCATTGTGTATATATACCACATCTTCTTTATTCATTCATGTGTTGATGGTTTGTGTCTGTCTTTTTATCCCTCTGTTCTTTCCTTCCATCCATCCATCCATCCATCCATCCATCTGTGCATCCATGTCTGAAGTGCATGCCTGCTCTGTACCATCACTGTGGTCAGTGCTAGAATACAAAGATGAGGAAACTGGTGTGTTGATATTACAGTGCTGTGACAGTTGGAGAGGAATTCTCATTTTTGAGGACAAATGTCACTTCCTCTGAAGTCTTCTTTGATCCATTCTGGCAGAGTTATGGTGATTCTGCTATAGCATTTATGTCTACTGTAGTAGACTTAATACATTGTATTGTATTGTAATTAATTATTTACAAATCCTCTACCCTTTTGTCTGGCTTTGTGCTACAGAGGGACCATGCCTTTTAAATTTTGGTATTTCCCCCATATTACGTATTGTTCGAGTGAGTGAAGTGATGGAATTAGGAGAAACAACACTGAATTAATAAGTTAGGGTCAGATTAGTTATGACCTAGAAAGGGTCAAGAATTAATTTTGATATAGTAGAAAATAAAAAGCCATTAAAAGTTTTGAGTGTTGGTGCTACATGTAGGCCATGTAGGCTGTGTTTGTATGAGAGTAATTTGGATGCAGTTGGTAGGCCAATTTGGAGGGGCAGTAATTTGGTATTACTGGGCCTTTTTAATTACACGTGAGCTGTACTAACTTGTTAGTGAAAATGGAGAGAAAAGGGATGTAATCTTCAAAGATTGTTATCTTTTAGACAAATTAGAATCTAAAATTACAATATTTATATGTAAATAAAGTATCTATTTCTAAAGGTCGAAAAACATTGGTCAATATCAAGAGTAAGATTTGGATAAAGATTTGGATAAAGATTTCATCCTTAATGAAATCGAGCTGTTGAACTATATAGTACTAGACTTAAATTCATTAAAATAAAATACAGAATTACACTCAGAACAGTGCATTTAATGTCATTCCTGTTACTCTGATAGTTATGTATACAGTTGACCAGGAGATAGGTTTTCATTGGAATTACTGTAATAAAATAAAAACTGCTTTATGGTCTACTTTTAAAATTAAAGACATTTTATTTGGGTTTTTATCAGTAAAATTGAGTTTTAAATTATATCTCTGATATAGTAAGTGTGTGATAAAAACTAGATTCATTTGCGAAATCAGATTTATTTGAGAAATCAGATAAATAATGCTTCCCCAAGTAATAACTGATAACTATGTGATCTTGAGGTAGTTAACTTAAACTCTTAAGGGTCAGTTTCTTCTATAAAATTGGGAATGACAGAACCTACTTCATAGGGTTGTAGAAATTAAATGATATTTATAAAGCACTTTGCAAAGTACCTTGCACCTCGTGAGCACTCACAGTTAGCAATTATTTTTATTACTCTGTATTATAGAGGGAAAAACTTGGTTATAGTACTAGAATTGTTTTGCAGATCCATTCCTTCAGGTTGATGAATGTCTAAATAAGTGGTTCACAAGGACAATTGAATCAAAATCATCTCTGGCTTTTTAAACTGTACATACCTCCTGGATTTTCTAATATGCCTCTCCCACTGAATTTGAGAATCAGTGTGTTAGTGAGTTAGTGTTACTAATGGGTGTATGTTGTACCCTTTAGGTATATTGGTAGGAAGGGAATAGTATAGACTAGTGGACTAAATAGGATATTCATTGTTGTTTCTTATCTAATGATCATTAGGGATAAAACTGTCCTAATCTTCCTGATGAACACATTGATAAGCTTTTCCTTAGGGCCAGCCAAATTTTTCGTGTAACCATTTGCTGTTTCCCTTCTTCAGGCTTGCGCTATACCATTTCTTTGACATCTTAACAGTCTAGGCAATATTTGCTTTCCTTCTTAATGACTTTTGTGTGTGACTCAGGTTTTCTGAAGTAAAATAGAATAACAGGTAATACAACTTATCCATCAAGAGAAGAAACTGGTTTGGTTTTTTCCTTTGTCATAAATCTGCTTAGATGTTTACTGTTTATTATTATGTTTTTGTTTATTATCTTATGTTCTTATAGGTCAGTGACCTTAACCTGAGCTTCAGAAGCACTCTTGTTGATTTAAAAAAAAAAAAAAAAAGCTAGAAGCCTGTGTGAGAGAGAGAGAGAGTGTGTGTGTGTGTGTGTGTGTGTGTGTGTGTGTGTGAAATCTCAAGCCCTGTCCCAGAGCAACTGAATTGGATACTCTGGGTTTTCTTGTGTTTTTTTTGCGGTATGCGGGCCTCTCCCGTTGCGGAGCACAGGCTCCGGACGCGCAGGCTCAGCGGCCATGGCTCACGGGACCAGCTGCTCTGCAGCATGTGGGATCCTCCCGGACCGGGGCACAAACGCGTGTCCCCTGCATTGGCAGGCGGACTCCCAACCACTGCGCCACCAGGGAAGCCCAGGGTTTTTTTAAAAACATTCCAAGTAATTCTTTAGTTTTAGAGTCATTGTTCTAGGATTTAAATTTAAAGTAAAGGCAAAATGATTAAAACTTTCATCATTCCATCTTATTTTTTGTCCCTTTTTATTCTATTTTGGAATAGTTTAATCGTGTTTGGGGGGGAGTTTTCTTAAGTTGATGTATAAAAGTCTTCTGTTCCACTTATTTACTTTTCCCTTTAATGAATGTTTTTGTCTTGCTTTTTTAGTTTGTTTTGTTAAAAGGTAAACTGAGGCACATTAAAATTTTCAACTTTATTTGAGCATACATTGATTTGAATCAGGCAGAGCCAAGCCAAAGGTGGTTAGGAGTGCTCCACCAACAGCTAGGGTGGAGGTTTTCATAGAAAAGGCGTGGAAGCAAAGCAAGGAAATTATTTGATTGGCTATAGCTTAAGCGGTTACCTTATTTAGGAAAGCCTCGTTGGTTGGTTGTGATTGGTGGTTCTTAAGTATCATTTCCTCAGATTCAAGTGTATTGAGTGTAGCTTAGGTTTTGGTTTGTTTACTGCCCCCTCAGTCTAATGCACTTCTTGTCTAATTACTTTAGTTTCTTATCAGTGTCTTACTGTTTTCTGTCTTTATGGTCTCAATTATTATGTTTTAAAAATTATCTTTCAAATATAAGAACATAAAATAATGTAGAAAATAGACTATAATCTAAATTTCCAGTGTGTCTTTTTGCAAATGTACATAAATATTTTATTTTGGAGGTTTTTCCATATCTAAAGATCTTCCTTTTATTTTTAATAGTTGTAGTACTTCTGTTGGATGTATGATCACTCAGTCCTGTGTGGATCCTTGGGTTGTTTCCTATTCTTTTGCTATTACTTTGCCAAATGAACAACATATATATATATAACATTTGCATAAGCAAATGTGTGATTTAGAGTCCAAGAACAAGGATTTCCCTAAAATTCATATGTTGAAACCTAATCCCCAGTATAATGGTATTTGGAGGTGGGACCTTTGGGAGATGCTTATGCCATGAAGGTGGAGCCCTCATGAATAGACCTAAGAGAGATCCCTTTCCCCTTCTGTTTGCGGACACAGTGAGAAGGCAGTCTGTGAACTAGAAAGTGGGCTCTCACCAAATACTGAATCTGCAGTGGCCTTGATCTTGGACTTCCCAGCCTATAGAACTGTGAGAAATAAATTTCTGTTGTTTATAAGCCACCTAGTCTAAGGTATTTTGTTATAGCAGACCCAACAGACTGAGAGAGTTAACTTCAGCAATCATAAATTACGTCGATAGTATTATGTGATGAGAATAGCACTTCACCTCTTTGGTCTTCCTCACCCAAAATTATAACCCCAGTCTAATCATGAGAAAAACATCAGACAAATCTCAGTTGAGGGATATTCTACAAAACAGCTGAACAGTACTCTTCAAAATTGTCAAGGTCATCTAAAACAGGGAAAGTCTTAGAAACTCACAGCCAAAAGGAGCCTAAGAAGATGATTATACTCCATGGGATCCTGGAACAGAAAAAGGACATAGATAAAAACTGTTGAAATCTAAATAAAGGAATGACTTTAGTTAAATATATCAGTTTTCGGTTAATAATTGTGACAAATGTACCATACTAATATAAGATCTTAATAGCAGAAATTAGGTGTGTGGTGTAGGGAAACTGTACTATCTTTGAAATTTTTCTGTAAATCTAAAACTATTATAAAATAAAACATTTATTAAAAAAAAGATAGGTGCTTCTATAATTCTGTTAGCTATAGCCAAATTACCATTTTTCACTACTACCTGAATGTATGAGAGGCTTGTTTTCATATAGCCTCACCAGCTGAATGTGTTGTCAAACTTCTGGAATTTTGTCGGTTTGATAGATGAGAACTGGTGTAACTCAGACTATTGTGTTTCTCTCATTATGAATGACATTGAGTATTTTTTTTTATATGTTTAATGGGCATTTTACTTATTTTCCCCTTCTGTGAACTCTCATGTTCTTTATTTTTCTATTTGGTTGCTGGCCTTTTTTTCTTGATTTCAGGATTTCTCTATAGGGAGATGAGCCCTTTATTTGTGTTATAGGTTGCAAATATATATGTTTAGATTCTTTGATATTTTTTCATGCAAGTTTTTTCCTTTTTTATATGGTAATTTTTTTAATGTTTCTGGATTTTGAAATATAGTTGGAAAAGTCTTCACCACTCCAAGATTATAAAGGAATTCATCCAAATTTTCTTCCAGTACTTGTGGTTTCCTTTTTTACACTTCGATCTTAAAATTTGAATTCTTCAATTCCTCCCAATCATTGAGGCATTTTAAATGCTTAACCATTTCTTTCAAATTACTCCTGTGTAAGCATGCCTGTGGTCTTATAGGTACCTTAAATGATTTATAGTAGAAGAAATGTTTATACATTTACTTTTGGTGGATATGAAGTTTCAACTTTCTAGAAAATGTATTAAGCATTTCATTGTATCTTAATTCCAAATCATGGTTTAAAAATAATTTTAAAGTAATGAAGACTCCTTTAAAGTTTTCACTGTTATACTGTAGTATATTTAGCAGTATTTTTTCTTCTAGATGATTAGCATTGTGGATTATTCATATATTAATTTAGTTTTTTCCCCATCCAATTTCTCCTAAGATTACGGTTTAGATTATTAAACCCCTCTGTGATTTATCTTCCATCTTCCTTAGAACTCCTCACTGGTTTTATGGCCCCTTTGATATTAGTAATCTCTTTATTTGGTATTATTTAGAAATTAGGCCAGTTAGCTGTTTTAACTCATTAAGAAACTGGAAGCAATAGTGTCAGCAGATGTTGCCTAACGTAGGGTGCTGATTTCTTATAACATTTTATAAAGGTTTCATATTTTCCTCGCACTACTTGTGATGAAACTATTATTGCTGAACTGAATCTTAAGACATTTGAGAAACTATCTGATAGTGCTGTGGAATGTTGGCTCCTAGAAAATACTACCCAAAATAACGTGGTGAGTTTATTGCTTATGGTAGTAAAGGAGAACACCACATTTCCTGAGTTGGTAGGATCTGCTGGGGGAAGAGGGGTATGTGTATGGGTGAAAAGAAGAGCAAAGTTAGGAAGGAGAGTGAAGTTGGAATATTTATTGAGGATTTGGAATCTTTAATGCAGGTATTTCAATGCAGGAGCTTGATTAGAATTAGTAGGGATCATGTAATAGTTTGGGATTGGTAGACGTAGCAAAGCAAGGGTTTGAAGGTGAGATTTTTTCAGAGTCTTGGAAAATGAACAGTCATTTGCTGCTATTTATTGAAAAGTTGAATAGTCTGATGTTGGTTTATATGGGGTTTTGGGGAAGTTCCTGGAATGAACAATGAAGTTATTTGCAATTCTTATCTGCCTGGGCAAGAGTTTCCTGGAATAGTGAAGTCTTGTTGTTGAAGACAGCTGAATAGTGATGCTAATGTAGACTGTAAACTCTGGGTGCAGATGTTTTCGTTCTCAGTGCCCATTCAGAACCACAATAAGTTTGAAAATGTATTTATAAAAAGTCTAATTCTTAGGCTCATCTTCAAAGACAATACATTCTGTTGGTGAGGGGTTTGACATTGAAATTTGTTCCCCTGAGGAATGAAGCCTAACTTTGACAATTCATGTGTCTGAGACACCCAAGTAGGTAGTTGGATATATGCTTCTGCAGCTCAGAAAAGAGAGAAAAGGATCAGAGATGGAAATTTGGGAGTTACTGTTTAGATTGAACTTGTGTGCCTAAGTGAGTTTGCCTTAGGAGGAAGCATAGTAAGAAGAGCCTTAATAGTGCTTAATGGCTATACTGTGTGTGTGTGTGTGTGTGTGTGTGTGTGTGTGTGTGTGTGTGAGAGAGAGAGAGAGAGAGAGAGAGAGAGAAGGGAGGGAATACATTCCTCCTACAGAGGAGTGTCCAGAGAGGTAGAAAAAAAACCAGGATATTGTTTTGTGATCTCTGGAGGTGTGGCTGTAAAGTGGGATCAGTACACAAAGCTTTTTGTGCCTAAATGGAGGAAGATCTATTGGCCCCAGTGATGAATTTTCACTCAACAGTTCTGTGAATGTACGAAATATAGACTGTTCACAGAACTATTTGTTGATATTCTTCACATAAGAATTGCCTAGTGGGCAGTTCTGTTTGCAGGGTAGTTATTTGAAATTAAGAATATTTTCTTAGAAGTACTTTTACCATCTTGCTCCCACATGACCCCATAGAAGTTATTTAATCTCTCATTTTGACTGTGATTTAGGAAAGGAGGTCATTGGTGGGTAGCCTGCAATTTTGTATACAGTACGTATATTTGCTGTTCATAATTTGAGAGGAAGTTACATTTGTTGAATGTCTACTATGTGCTAGACACAATATATATACAGTCTAATCTATATCTCACATTCTTTTGAGGTAGTTGTTAATTCCCTTCTTCAAAGAGGAAACTAAGGTTGGCTTTCTCAGTGTTCTACTTCTCACTCTCCCCAGTGTCTGTATGAAGGAAAAAGGATTTGAACCTGTGTTAGGCTTACTCACTTTCTACTACACCAAGTGGACTTCCTGTATACTATACACCCTTCATCAACCAGTGCCAAACATGTATGTAATTAACATTTTACCACAGGTGTTAATTAAATGTAGGAATATTTTACCGCTCAGCTTTTGAGATCAAGACTGAATGAATAGGTAGTAAGCAATAACAAAGCAAAGAAGAGAGGATCAAGGCCCTTATTATACTCAAGCTTTGATTAACTAGAATCCATTTAATTCCACTTAAGGGAGATACTCAGGTATTGTCAGAATTCCAGTTAATTTCAGGTATTACTGTTTAAAAATATTTTTCTGTATCCTCATAGGTAACCTTTCTAACCTTTTTTTTTTCATTTTTCTTAAAAGGTACATTTTACTCTTTTTTCTTCCATTGTGTTAATCTAATTTAGTGCTTTGCTTTTCTTATTTCTAGTATGCAAAGTTTTCCTAAATAAGTAGAATTAGTAGAATAAAAAATGCTAGAGATAAATACGAAAACTTTTAGGAAATACCAAAGTTGTAGCTGTGGAGTTTAGTCAGGTACAAATTGTCTTCTTAATCTTTTGATTGAAATCTTACACCCTGGCCTCTACTATAGATCTTATAAAGTAAATTAAGTGTGCTTGTGAATTGGCTTGTTATGCTCCCTCCCTCTTAGGATTGGTATGTGAGCAGTTTCTAATTTTCCATTTAGCAAGTAATGTGGTGTAGAGGGTTAAGGTTTTGGTTTTTTGTTTTGTTTTTCTTCTCCAGAATCGCAAGAAGGCTTTTCTGAAGGTGATGATAGTTTTAAAAATTTGAGATCAACTGATACATGATTCAGCCTTTAGGAAGATCCCTTTTGAGGGTATTTCCTATATCATCAAAACTTACTGACCACTTTTAAGAGTTTTTTTTTTTCCCCCCTGAACAGCCCTTCCTTCCCCAAAGAAAAACTTTGCCAGAAGGTTGAAGAATGCTGACATTTTTAATGCCACTGTTGCTGAGGAAAGTTGGCCACTATCCAGTAGAATCTGTCTTATGAAAGCTTTAATAAAGTGTTAGTTTTTTTTAAATGTGATAAATATTATTGTGTCACAAGTTACAGAATGACAGAATAGCACATTCAGTTATGTAGTTCAAATGTTTATTGGAGAGAAAGGCTAGAAAGTTGCCTACACACTTTGTTTTTTTAAACATCAAAAACAAGTTCATATTTATCTTATGCCAAGTATGCTAAGAACATTCTGAGTGAAACCTACATGGATATTTAGAAAGTAAGAGATTTTGTGAAATTTGTACGTTGACAACATATAAAGACAATAATTTTTTATTTGGTAATTGAAAAATATGTTGTGTGATATATTATTTTTGAAGGAAATTGAAGTTTTATTCTTACAGTAGCCATAAGAATGTGACCTTTTAAATATCTAAACATACATTTTACATAATTCTTCTCCTAAAATGCTTTTAAAATTTCCTGCTGTTGGAGTTAGGAGGTGGTTGAAAGAGTGAATGATTAGCTGAGGCTTACAGGATGTCTTTACATTAGTGAGGTCATTATGTGTCACCATGTGGTGAAGTCTGACCTTTTCAGTTTTATGGGTTGACATTCCTTCAGTTTATTTTGAGGTGATGTGGTATTACAGAATCTTTTATGTAATTTAGGTATAAAGTATAGTGTTAATTTAGAAATGTACAATGAAGTAATCTGGATTGATACAACAAATTTTTTTTTTTGATATGAGTGTTGTGATGAGGGTAGGGAGGAACACAAAGATTTTTTAAAATGTTTCTGTTGTTAAGGAATTTGTAATATGGTGAAATTCAGGAACTTTCCATTCACATAGCCCACTTATCCTGGTGAGTAAATCAGTTTAGAAAACCAGATTTTAGATCTGAGGATTGGTTGAGCATAGCTTTTTAGATCAGTGGCTTTTCAACCTTTTTGGTCTCAGGTCAAAAAAATTCTTTAATTTTTACATTAATTTTAACATTTATTTACTTAAAAATAAGCATTACAAATTAACATAAATATTTTAAAATGAAAAATAACTTAAAAATATGGTGAGAAGGGTAGCATTGTTTGCAAATCTCTTTAATGTCTATCTCAATAGAAGACAGCTGGCTTCTCACAACTTTTGTGTTTCATTCTGTTGCAGTATTCTGTGAAATGTAGTCTGGAAAACTCCACTTTATACTCGTGAGAGAAAAGTAAAAAAGGCAATTAAGTTTTTAGTATTATTATAAAAATAGTTTTGACCTGAGGAACCCCCCACCCCCACCTTTAAAGATCCCACAGACTACACTTGGAGAACCTCTGCTTTAGAGCAAAATGGAATTGGATCCTAATCCTGCCCTTGATCATCCTCACTCAATTGGATATTCTTAGGGGCTGTGTCTATTAAGCTGTAGTAACTCACTGAATTCTATTTCTCAAATCTATTCCTGGCTGTCGTCTTCTATGAATAGCCTTGGAGCTGTAGGCTTTGATTCTTATATTCCCTTACCTCTTTTGGAAATGACAGGGCTTACTAACTATATGATCTTGGGCAGATTCATTAACAATTTTGAGTCTGTTTTTCTCATTTGCAAAAATGGGCAGAGCAGTACGTACCAACTCATAAGTCTTTCATGGAAATCAAATTATAATAGATTAAAGTTATATATAAAATCTTACTTATAGTTATATATAACTTAGTTATATATAAAATCTTACTTATAGAGCTTAGCAAAAAAACCGCTACCTGGGGTATGCTCTAATCTTGGATCCTCTCTTTTTTATAAGTTACTCTAGAGAGTGACTTTTTTTTTTTTTAACTGCTCTCCTTTCTGTCCTGTCCAGCACTTATCTGGACCTTCCTTCTTAGAGCTAGGTCCTACGCAAGGAAACGGGATTTAAAAACACGAACAGCGAAACATCCTTCTTTCTCTGCAAGTTTTCTTAATTTTGTACTTAAACTAGTTAGAAACAAATAGGAACATGCTATATAAACGATGTACAATATATGATTATGAGAGCATAGTGTAGGGAATACTCTGTTCTGTCTAGGTAGAAGTAGAATAAGGAAAGGAAAAAGGATTGGTACGTGCCTTATTTCTCAAAAACTGGTTTTTGTAACTCCTAGAAGAAAGAAAAACTGTTAAGCACCCAGCCAATTCATGTTTATTGAGTGAAGCAGTGTGTTAAACCCTATTCTGGGCGATATTAGTTAAGAGCATGGACTAGGTAGGGTCTTACACTGTTTGAGTTCCAACTGGTTCTTCCTTTTACTAGCTGTAACCTTGAGTGAGTTTTTAACTCTTCAGTGACTGAGTTTCTTTAGATATGTAAAATGGGTATATTTTAAATAATATTATAGGGTTACTGTGGTAGTTAAAAGGAGTTAATGTAAATAAAGCACTAGAACAGATTGGCACATCATATTATTAACTACTTTTCCTATTACATAAAATTGGGAAAAGACATTTCCTTGATAATATTAACTTCTAGTAGTCTCACAGAGATCTTTTATTTTAAAAGGATTGCTGAAAAATTATATAATGTGAAAGGTTAATTTTGTCTTTTTCATTTTCTTGTTATTTAAAGCACAATTTTATTACTTGCACAAGAGGAGAAAATTGATAAAAGGCTAGATCTCTTAACAGTTAAAATATATTTTACCTAAATTCACATTAATAATCTTAGGTACTTTTTTCCATTGAATTTATTATAGACGCCTTCTTACATGATGTTGCTAGAGAAACTAATGGGTAAGGAAATACTTAAACTTAAATCTTATTTTCTGAGAGAAAAACTGTTCATTAGTACCACGGGGTACTAGTCATTTTCTGTACATTTCTAATCATTTGCCAGTGTATAGGGACATAAACTTGTGAGTTACTTGGTTAACTTTACAGAGAATTGCTCATAATTCTAATGTTGAGACTGATTTGTTTGAACAGATCTTTTAATGTGGTAAATTAAATTCTGGATCAAAACCAGTGTCGGGTTGAGCAGTAAGCTATAACAATTATTGCATTCTAGGACAGTGATTATTAAGAGGTAAGAGTCATTTGAGCAATCAGTGAAAATCATTATTAAATTTAATCCCTTCTGCTTACAGAAATAATAGAAAAAGAGTAGAAACCTTTCTCTGTCCTTTCGTGTTTCTGAGGATGTCAAAGAGATAGTAATTCTAGTGAAATGTGTACATGGAAAGCAAATACACATTAGGGCTCCAGGAAAAGCATAATTGGTGTTACATGCTTAAAACAAGAGACCTATGCTGCCACTTTTTAATTTCCAGATAAAAAAATCAAGTTTGAGTGTCAGAAAAAAAGTCTTCTCCTTGGTGAAAGAAGCCATATTTTTGGAAGCAATTGAAACCACAAAGGAGTCTATTTTGGATTCCAGGCACTTAAAAAAAAATCTACTAAATTGAACATGCTCACTCACTGTAATTAAATGATAACCCTCCCCCCAATGTTTGAATAAAGTTAGAGTAAAATACATTTTGGAGTTCAATAATAATGAATTCATACCCATTTCACTGTCTCTTACTACTCATGAGTGCTGGAGAGCCTTGGTGAGTGCTGTTAGGTTTTCTTTCCTATTGATTGTTTGCACACCTGATGACTTGGATTTTAATCACATATTCAGCCTGCTGTTATGGAAGCAATCATATAAATAAACATGTACTCAAGTGCCTAGGCGCTCAAAGCATGATAAAAACAAGAATTGATTTCTCAAGCATCGGGTCAAATTCTGTAATAAATATTTATTTTTAATTTCTATATAAAACAATCAAATCTTAGCTGATATCCACATATTTCAAACAATATCTGTTGTAAGAATGAAATAAGGAAGAGTTTCTCATACTGGAATTTAAGCTTATTTTTTAAAAAAGAAATCATATTCACAGAGATGGGCTGATAAGGTTGTGCAATAAAATTTTTGTTTATAATACTGAGTTTGGTTCTTTCCTTTTCTCTGGTTAAATTCTTTTCCAGTTTAAGAATGTTTTTTAAAATTGTGTAGAAATTTTATTACAGTGTGTCAGCACTCCATTTAGAAAGTTCAAATCATCCACCTATACTGCAGTTAATTTGCTACGTTTAAAGTGTTTTGGGTGAGGTGATTGCATGCTTGCAGAGACATCTGTGTGCGGTGTTTAAGAAGGCAAGTGAGGGTGCGGTAGAAGCTCTGACTGATTTGTGGCCTACAGTCCCTGTGTAAGACTACTGACTGATGGTCATGGCATGTTCAATACTAACTGATGACTAGTAGGCTTTGCTTTAGTTCGACCTTAATTCTTCTCCTACCAGTTGTTGTATGCCAGCTTTACTTGTAATTACATAATTTAATCAAATATTTACCTGAACCAATAAAATATCAGTATATAAGGAGAGTTATTTCTGTGAAAACTTTGGAAAGAGTTGATAAAGGCAGGTTGCTTAAAAAAAAAACAAACCGTGGATCTAGATGTAAGGAAGACAACTAAAAGCCTGGAAGGGTCATACAAATCTAGAAGTTTGGCTTTATAGGTGTTTTCAACTTTTGCTTCAATTTAAAAGCAATTGACTAGAAATGGTAGAGTCTTTATTGGCACATGGGTTTATGTAAGAAATTCCTATCATGGCCTTTGTTTTACAGCAGAAGATTGGTGAGCACATTTGAATGTTTTAAGTTAAAATGCATAAGGTAATTTTTTCCCTTTTTTTGTGATTTATTGAATTACTGACTTGATTAGTGGACTGGTCCTTAGGTGGTTCACCAATTCTTGTGTTTAGTGACTATACCATTCTATCTCAGACATTTTTCTTTTTTTAAAAACATTTATTTTATTTATTTATTTTTGGCTGTGTTGGGTCTTCATTGTGGTGCACAGGCTTCTCATTGCAGTGGCTTCTCTTGTCACAGAGCACGGGCTCTAGGCGCGTGGGCTTCAGTAGTTGTGGCACGCAGCCTCAGTAGTTGTGGCTCGTGGGCTCTAGAGCACAGGCTCAGCAGTTGTGGCACGTGGGCTTAGTTGCTCTGCGGCATGTGGGATCTTCCCGGACTAGGGCTCGAACCCATGTCCCCTGCATTGGCAGGAGGACTCTTAACCCCTGGGCCACCAGGGAAGTCCCTCAGACATTTTTCTTGAATCTGTGGCATGTGGGATCTTCCCGGACTAGGGCTCGAACCCATGTCCCCTGCATTGGCAGGAGGACTCTTAACCCCTGGGCCACCAGGGAAGTCCCTCAGACATTTTTCTTGAACTCTAACTTGAAAGTTAGCAGTAGGATTGAAGCACATTTTCAAACTTTAACATGGATTTTGTAGTAAAATTGGAATATGCTGTGATTCCATAGTTAATACCACTTGTGGTTATAACAGTGGTCATAAAATTTTGTATGCAAGCTGTGTCCTTTAACAAGACTTTGTATTAGTTACCTAGGTTTGGAAACCCTCTTATGCTCCTTTCTAGCCTTGGTTGCCCCCTTTTAAAAAACACAGAATGGCTTCCTTTTGAATTTCCTCTTCCAAGGAATCAGCTGATGCTTCGACGGCAGACTCTTGAGCCAGTATAATAGTTTCATACAGAGGTGTCAAAATATTTCATTTTCTGGTGGATGTTAGATTAAAATGTGGAATGGTTCAACAATTATAGCTTACTTGGAAAATTAAAAGGAGGATATTTCGTATTTATGTTTATTTTACTTCTTATCTCGGGGAGCTAAAAATACCTTTTAAGAATTAATGTCAACAGCATTGGCCTGCTCTCGAATCTTAGGAGGCACAGTGCCCGGAGAGGGCCCCAAAGCTGTTTTGCTGGCTGCCTACTCTGGAGCAGCTGACTAACCAGCTGCAGAGCACATTGATCTGGTCATAATTGCTTTCATCCTGGAGCAGAGCAAGTTAACACAATTTAAATCAAGAGCCACATTAGAGGATCCTGACCTCAGGATAACCTCTCATTTCCTACCTTTGAGAGAGGGAACAATTCCAGTCACTTCCCTAACTTCTAGCCACAAAATAGCATGGGAACATATAGCCACATCTAAAGATTGTGATGTCTTGACTTTTTTTTTATACTTTATACAGGTGGATTCAGAACAGTAAAAGGAACAAGTCTTAATGTAGTATTGCTAGTTGAATAGAGAAATAATCCCTCCCCTCCTCTACTCATTTTTTTCCTATTGAAACCTCCTAGACCATTCCTATGGAAGCAGTATAGATAAAATAGACCCGAGACTGTGTTTGTAAACCTGCCTTTTTCTTAAAAAAGCCACCAGAGTGTGACAACCCTCTTGTCTGTGTTAGATAGCAGACCAGTGTTTCTTGATGTATACATTTTTGGACCATTGCTTTCTTTTGATAAATCTGGGCCTCCCATTATTCTCTGAATACTCATACCAGTCACTATAGAGGTTTTATTGAGCTTTATTTTCTAGAGATTTCAATTTTGTTTATGCTGTGACTCACATGACAGCAAAGATAATTTCACATATGGAAAACTATAGATAAGAGAGACAGAATTGTGAGCAATTTCCAATTCATAAACTATAAAATCATTCTTCTCTCCCATTCATTATTGGGAGTGACATTATTGAAATAACCCTGAATCTGCTCTAATTCATTAAGTATAATTCACATAGTTCTTATTTCAACTGTTAGTAATTCAAGTGCTCAAGTGCTCTTGGAGGACATACTGAGTTAGAACAAAATAAGAAGCAAAAGTAGAAATCATTAAAAATGTCATGCAGTGAGAGGATAAAAGGAAATAAGGAGGTAAATATATTCAGATGTTTTGTAAGTATTAAAATTGTGTTGACTTATGTAGTTAATATCTTTCTAATCAGAAAAAAGGACCCAGCTATCAAACCAAGGTCACATCCTTTGTGTATCCTTTGTGTCAGTGATGACATGAGCCACCTTTAATCTTGACTAAATTCCCATAAGACCAATGATACAGAGTTCCATTTCTTAACGTCCAGAGTTATGGATACATTATACTCCTAGTAGTGCAAAGCTAATTGATTTATATAAGGATCAAATTATGGGTCTTAGCCTTAACCAAATACTTTAAACAAGCATGAGTTACTAATAACTGACTTTTTGGTGGGGGGATAGTGGAATTTAAATAACACAAATCATTCAGAGATGATGTCTACTTTTTTCATGTCTGTTTAGCCTATATATTGCAATACACTAGATGTAACACCAGATATTATATAATATAATTATAATATGTCACATCAGATATTATATAATATAATTATAATATGTCAGGTAGTGGCTATGGTTTATTATACTTAGAATTAATGGAGCTTTTCATGTAGATATTTATTTTACTTTTTCTTATATGAAGGACTGGATTATACTGCCCATTAAAGTAGTGACAAAAATGGCTTGCTATGTGTGTATTGATGGTAAGGGTAATGTCTGTGTTCATACAGTAATGGTTGTGGCCTATTTATTTCTCTGATGGAATGTGTCACACTTGACAATACTGTCCTCAAAAAGAGTCTATTAATAATTTAAAATAACTTCATTTAAAAATACAGTGACTAGGAAGGCTGGATAGCTGCTGAAGGTTTGCTAGAGGCTTTTTGTCCTTCCCTTTCTCAGATGTCTTCTCAGAACTGTTGAAATATAACCAGGAATAGTTGAAAAATTTTCTTAATCATTTGTGGAATTGAATCTGGAATTTATCTTTATGATTCTGCTGAAGGAGTAATGTTTGTAGGCCTTCTGAAGGAGGAAGGAGGAAGACTTACAGGTCTCCTGCAAATGTACTATTTATAATATCATCTACTTTGTATAAACATAGTTTATATTTAAAAGAAATAGCAGATAAGATACCCTCATTAGGAAATAATTTGTTAAGCACATTTTGGTAGGATAGTAAGTAAAATCTGTTGACTTTCAGATAATTTTATATTGCTAAATTTGCTTTAAGTTGTGGTTTTTTCTTTTGAAAAAGATTATCACAAGTGCTTTGACTTATTTTACTCAAGAATATTACTCAGTTTCACAAAAATTAAAAGGAAAGGCCGTTTGTGGTTTCCTTGTAATCTGCACATGAACCAACTTACTTGTGTGTAGGTTAATGGCAAGAACCCATAGGATTTGAATTTTGGCTTTATCATGGTTTACTCAGTGTAATGACTCTTCGGTGAGTTAAGTTTTGAGCTTTTATTTTCTCATTTGTGTAATGGGAAAGGTAAATAATAATACCTTTTTTTATCTCACAGAATTATTCAGAGAGTCAGATAAGATGTGAAGACTGTAAACTCCATAAGGCTAGGTACATACTGGTGTTATTCATGTTATTTTAACAGTAACTTGGTAAACGAATTATCTGTGTTGTGGCTATCAATGCATATTTCATCTTTGAAGAGAAAAGCAATTTTATCTTTAATTTTAACATTGAATGATATTTAAGGACAATTCAAAGCTTAAAAATGTTTATGGATAAATATAGATATTAATACAATAACATTCAGAGGATATTTAATTTGGCAAAAAAATATTTGTGATAAATAGACAAAGTTTTGGTGTCTGAAAAAGATTTCATTGTAACCAAGTAATACTTTTTGCAAGTTCAGCACCTTCCTTATATACTGTTCTGTCTCATATTTGCGGTGACCTCTTAAGTCCTTGAACATATTAAATAGTTTTTTCCATGGATGAGACTAATGGTAGGGCTAGATTCCCAGCTCTCTGCCTAAACGGGAGGAGTAATTTTCTAATCTTAAATTTTTTTCAAGGCAGTTTTTGAAGTTCATTTGTGTAACATAGGGGAAAATATTTTCATTTCCCCATTTTAGGGAGTAGAGTAGAAGACCAAGCACACTAAAGTGATTTCCTGTAATACTTGCTATCTTTCTTGATAGTACCCCCTGGGAGGGTTATTGTAAGGATATGTTTAAAGCACAGAGAGAAAACAAGATGAAAAGAAGCAGAACAGCATAAAGTATAATTGGAGTCCCAGAGTACTGTGTTCCAAATGTTTGTTTCCTCAAATTTTATATGTTGAAATCCTAATGCCCAGTGTATTGGTATTAGCAGGTAGGGCCTTTTGGGAGGTGCTTAGGTCATGAGGGTGAAGCCCTTACACATAGGATTAATCCTCATATTAAAGAGAACCCCAGAGAGCTCCCCAGCCCCTTCCACCATGTGAGGATGCAATGAGAAGTCTGCAACTTACATGGCCACGTTGGCACCTTGATCTCACACTTTTAGCCTCCAGAACTGTGAGAAATAAAATTTCTGTTTTTTTTCCTTCTCTGATTGCCGTGGCTAGGACTTCTGTTGTTTATAAGCTAGTCTGTGGTACTTTGTTATAGCAGCCTGAACAGCCTAAGACATTGATGAAATAGATAGGGGAAAGGGGCAGAAGCAGTATTTGAAGAAATAATGACTATTTTTTGCAACTTAAGACTACAAACCAGTGATTGACAGGAAGCCAGTGAACCCAAAACAGGATAGATGACAAAGAAAAGTACACTTGGCCTTAGTTCTTAGAAACTTTTTCATAGCACCCGTAATGCAAAAGAAGTAACAAATAGTTCTATTTATTGGTAGCTAGGTCCAGATAAATTAGCAGTAGCAGTTAGTACAGTATCTGACAGATGTTGCTGTGTTTTCCTCAGCACACAGCTTGGGATCGCAGTGCTAAAATCCACATATAAAAGAAAAACCTTAAAAGCAGTCAGAGGGGGAAAGACATGTTACTTAGAAGGAACTAAGAATTTGGCAAGTCAGCTTTTCAGCAGACTATAGAAGTCAGAAGACAGTGGAAAGACATTTTTAAAGTGGGAAAGAAGATACTGCCAACCAATAATTCTATACTCAGTGAATATATCCTTCAAAAAGCAAAGTGAAATAAAGATATTCTTAGGTGAACAAAAGCTGAGAGAAGTCATCAGCAGCATATCTCCACTTAAGGAAGTTCACCAGGATAAAGAAAAATATCTCAGATGGAAGCATGATGGAATGAAGAGTACCAGATAGGTGAAATATGGTAGGCAGGATTATTGACTGCTTAAACCAACAGTATTAACAATGTCTAACAGTGTTATATCGGGAAACAATGTAACATACAATAGTCCCCCCCCCCCCGCCCCCGCCCCAATCCATGGAGAATATGTTTCAAGACCCTCAGTAGATACCTGAAACTGGGTAGTACTGAATCCTATATATACTATGTTTTTTCCTATACATACATACCTAATACCTATGATAAGGTTTAGTAGAATATCCAAATTTCCAGCATCACTGTGCTTCCACTTTGGGGCTATTTTTAAGTAAAATAATGGTTACTTGAATGCAAGCACTGCGATGCCATGACAGTCAAGCTGATAACTGAGATGGCTGCTAAGTGACTCATGATGCTGTAGCATATCCAGCATGGATATGCTAGACAAAGAGATGATTCACATCCTGGACAGGACGCAGCTGGACAGTGTGACATTTCATCACACTACTCAGAATGGTGTGCAATTTAAAACTTAGGACTTGTTTATTTCTAGGATTTTTCATTTAGTATTTTTGTACTGCAGTTGATTGCAGGTAACTGAAACTACAAAGTGAAACTGCATATAAGGGGACACTGTATGTACGATATGATATATATTATATGATAGCAGTAGCAAAAAAAAAAGTAAATGCAGTTGTAACAATCTCTCATTGTTGGGGACACGGTAAAAGTACTAATGTAAGATAGAAAATAAAGATGCTTTTTTGTATCTTTTACAGTAACCACTGAAAGAGTGATTCTAAAAGATAACAAGCCTATAGAACACATAAAATAGAATAAAAAATACTTGATTAATAGAAAAGAAGGAAGGAAAAGAAGAACAAAGGATAGGAACAGTGGGACAAATGGAGAACAAATAGAAAGATGGTAGACTTAAACTCAACTATATCAATAATTAAATGAAATTTAATGCTCCCATTAAAAGACATCATCAGACTGAATAAAAAAGTACAGCCTATCTGTAAGGTGCTACAAATCATAAACAGGTTCAGAGTAAAAAGGTGGAAAACAATATACTGTGCAAATACTAGCCAAGAGAAGACTGGTGTGACTACACTTAAGTTAATGGCTTTAAGCCAAGAAACATTATTGGAGGTAAAAAGGGATAATTTTATAAGGGTCAGCCCATTAGGAGGGTACAACAGTTCTAATTTGTATGCACCTAATTGCATAGATTCAAAATATATGAAACAGAAATTGAACTACAAGGATAAACAGATAAGTCCACAGTTATACTTGTGGATTTATTAGACCTCTCTCATAGACCTCTCTGATAGGGCACGCAGACAGAAAAAATCAGTAAAGAAATGAATAACTCACATGCTATTCAAAAAATATTTGAGGGAACAAAGACAATTATAGAAATGACTTACAGGTATAACCTTATACATCTAACCCATACCTCACAACAAATAGAAAAAATAATTCAAGGTGGATAATAGACTTAAATTGAAAGGCTAAAACTATAGCTTGTAGAAGAATATTTGTGATCTTATGGTACCAAAAATTTCTTAGGACACAAAGAGAGCCAACCATAAAATAAAAAAAGAAAAATAGTGGACTTTATCAAAATTTAAAATGTTTGTTCCTTAAAAGACAATATTAAGAGAACAAAAAAAGCAAGCCACAGAACAAGAAAAAAAATTTGTAATACATATGTTTGACAAGGGACTTATATAATACATAAAGGAATTTTAGTAAGACACATGAGTAAAAATGGACAAAAGATTTGAAGATGGATTATATTATATGGATAATCACATGAAAAGATGGTCAAAATCATTAGTCACTAAGAAAATGCAAATTAAAATGACAGTGAGATGTAACTCATCAGAATGGCTAAAATTAAAATAGATAAAACCAATGTTTATGAGGATGTGGAACAACTGGAACATACATTGCTGGTGGGAATATAAAACTGGTACAATCGCTTTGGAAAACTGGACATTCCTTAGAAAGTTAAACATGCATCTACCATATGACCCAGCAAAAAAGATTTGTACGAAAACGTTCCTAGGAACATTCAAACACTGGAAAACAACCCATGTGTTCTTTAACAGGCTAATGAAGAGAAAGTGGTATATCCATACAATGGAATACTCTTCAGCAACAAAAACAAACTGCTGGTACATACAACATGGATTAATCTCACAGTCACTATGCTGAGTAAAGAAGTCATACATGTAAGAGTATGTACTCTTATGTGATTCAATGTACATGGAATTCTGAAGAATGTACTGCCTCAAGGGGCTCGCAGACAGGAAGCTGCTAATGGAGATCTTTGATCACGTTCCAGCACTGTGAGCTCTCTTTCAGTGTGCAAAGTTCAAAGAAAAACTGTTTTTTTTTTTTTAAAGTCACGATCTCTAAAACAAGTAGCACCTCATAGAAACCTAGGATTCTGTGGAATCCCATTTGAAAACTGTACTGTGATTTATTTCCTTTAAAAACTGGAAATGATGTGAATTTTGATTAGATGTATAGGGCATGTATCTGTGAGTCACTTCTGGAATTGTCCCCTCAAATAGTTTTTGGATGTGATGATTATAAGTGTCTGAGGGCTGGCATCTTCCATTAGTGCACCTTGGATACTGAAAAGGTACATCTAGAATATCTGATTTATGACGTGGAAATAATTTTTGTATCCAAGCCCCACCCCCACCCCCCCGCATCAGTGCGTGAGAGGAAAAATGAATTTCTCAAAAGACTAGTACTGCTTTTCTGTTTAGTTTCCTCCTTAATGTTGTCATCCCTTTGGGCTACTTTGGACTGCTTGTTTTCTGAAATCAGAATGTGATTGGAGTCGAGTCAACAAGCTACAGTTCCAGAGCTAAGAATGGCTTTACATTTTTAATGGTGGTTTTTAAAAAATTTGGCAGGTACTGTATGTGGTCCACAAAGCCTAAAATAGTTCCTGTTGAGTAATACACAGATAAAGTTTGCTGACACCTGAACTAGAGAATCCTATAATGCAGCGGTCCCCAGCTTTTTTTGGCACCAGTGACCGGTTTAGTGGAAGGCAGTTTTTCTACGGACGGGTGGGGGGTGGTTCAGGCGGAAATGCGAGCGATGGGGAGCGCGCACTGGCCCGCTGCTCACCGCCTGCCGTGCGGCCCCGTTCCTAACAGCCGGTGGACGGTAGCAGTCTGCGGCCTGGGGGTTGGGGACCCCTGCTCTAATGTATAGTTATTTTCAGTTATTTCAAAAGTACGCTATAAATATTTTATGTTCAGTTAATTGTTTTGATGTGAGAAAACAGAATTTGTCATAAATATAGTTATTTTAACAGCTTTGTTGAAATATAATTTATGTACTATAAAACTCCTTTACAATTCACTGGTTTTTTGGTTTTTAAGTTATTCCTGAGATATACATTTTAAAGTAATAACTAGAATTACAACTTATATACCAGAACATATAAGAGTTTTAGAAATTTCATGTAATGTCTGAAACATTTATATTAACATATTTCCATACAAATAACCCAAAGAAAGTTTAGTATTAGTTGATTTTTTTGTTTTTTTTTAATACTGGAGGTTCTTACTAGTCATCAGTTTTATACACATCAGTGTATACATGTCAATCCCAATCGCCCAATTCAGCACACCACCATCCCCACCCCACCGCAGAATTCACTGGTTTTTAATATATTTACAGTTCTACAAGCATCACTATAATCTAATTTTAGAACATTTTCATCACCCTCCCCCCCCAAATAAAAACCTTGTACCCATTTCTCCCCTTCATTTCCCATCCCCTGCCTTTGCCCTGCAAATATTAAATGATATTATTTAGCTCACTAGTTTGAAATTAAGTAAGGTTAATCTTTGTGCTCTTTCTGGAAAAAGGGATTTGTTGAGTAAATAGTAAGGTAAACAAAGCTACAAGAAAAATAAAAGTAGAAGTTTAAGAAACCAAAATACTTATATGTACTCTAAAAACCAGTATAACAGCAATTGACAATAAAAAAGTTATTAAAGTGTATTCTGAGTAGAGTTCTTTCAATAAGTTTTAAAAGTCCATGGAAGAATTCATGAAGTCATAGTTTAATTTATAGCATTTTTTTCCTTAGTGGTTTATGCAATTATGCTATGCTCTATAATAGATGGAATGTTAGATTTGGTGAAATGTGTGTTTGAAATGATGTATCCATAAGTCAGCTATTCCAGAGATGCAGAACATTTCAAGCAATAAAAATATTAAAATTAATCCCTAAGATTAAGATTTGGTCTAAAAGAAAAAGCAACTTATGTTTGAAAGTAATGAAATATCATTTATCTAAAATTTTAGCAATTCAGACCTTTCATTAATCCACCTTAATCTTTTCCTTTGATATTTGAATAGGTGAGAGTTTAAAATTTGTATGTAGACATTAAATTTGAGGCTTCAAGTTTTTGCTGAACTCTTGAGATTCTGATTTTGTTTTTTAAGATCTATACATTGCCTAATTTATAGAGTACAGAAATGCTTGTTCTTTTAAAGTTTGGGTTTTAAAATAGATGTCCTCATTTTGGTCTTGATTATTTAATTTCCTCAGAAGTCATGAGAAGACTCAAATAGCCTTCATTCAACTAGAGCTTTGTAATTCTAAATATTTGCAGAATGTTACCTTAAATATTTAGAATGGAGAAGTAAAATTATATAGGTGGTGCTGGCTATTGAGCTATTTTCTGTAAGCTTCAGGTTCATCCTTCTAAACTTTATTTTTTGGTGTATGTTTCTCTTTTGCCAGCTGGTTCCCTGTCACTTTCTGCAAATAGGAGATACCAGTGGGAGACAGTAAAGCCAGACGAGGGACAGGGGATTTGCTCCTCCTTGTTTACCTCTTCTTCCTGTCAGTATCTCCACAGCAACAGGACCACACCCTGGCAGGAAAGGAGTGTTAAATGGCTCCCATTTGCTGTTTGCAGGGACCCTCCTTCAAGTTCTTGGTGTGCTTCAAAGAATACTTTCTTTTCAGAGATTTGGTTCCCAGTTTCATAAGGTTTCTCCAGGCCTTTGAGTTTTAATACTTGCAGCCACTTCCCTTTGTTTCCCTAGCTCTGGGGTCATAGCTGCTTCCCTAAATTGCTATCAGTCTATGCCCTCTTTTTTACCTTTTCAGTTCTCCAATTCCTGATTAACAACTAATATTGAATTCTCTCTGTTAAAATTACTGGTGTCGTTTCTGTCTTTTGACTGATTCCTGACTAATACACTGGTCAAAATAATAGGACTTTGCAAATTAAAGTCTTAGCGATCACATTAGGCTACTCTTCATTTAGTAGTTACTGAGCCTCTGCAATGTGTGAGGCCTTTTCTTTGTTCTTTGTATCCACTATCAGACATCCTCATTTGCCGTCCCAGAATTGTTTGAGAATCATCATCATCACACTTCATTACTGTTGTCTGCTTTTCCTTTCCTTGCTTTTTTTTTTTTTTTTTTTTTTTTTTTTTTTTTTAAATATTTATTTATTTGGCTGTGCTGGGTCTTAGTTGCGGCCCGCGGGATCTTCGTCATGGCATGCGGGATCTTTACGTTGCGGCGTGCAGTATCTTTTAGTTGTGGCATGCAGGATCTAGTTCCCAGACCAGGAATTGAACCCCGGCCCTCTGCATTGGGAACACAGAGTCTTAACCGCTGGACCACCAGGGAAGTCCCTGTCTGATTTTATTTCTCCCTTCAAGGCCAGTAGTAGTGTCTTCTGTCTCTCTGTCCTTAGTTCCTAACACAAGATTTGTGTATACTGGATGCTCAGTGAGTATTTTAAATAATGAACATGCTTGTAGATAGTGGTTGTAAAGGGCAGAAGTCATGATAAAAATTATCTGATGAAGGGAAGGATCTTATTTTGATTACTTTTGGCATCTGAAGCTCTTCGGATATTGAGATGTTTAAACCAAATGTTAATATGACATCAAAGATTATACGATAACCCTCCAGAAGTCACATACTTGAGGCTTGGTTGGACCTTTCTGGTTCAGTTGTTACAGTTTAGTTGTTCATGTGATTGAATATGCCTAGTTCTTAATAGCACATCTTCACCAACTCTTATACAACTCTGTTCCAGGGAAGAATCTAAATCATGATACCTCTCAGGTTATCAGTCCTATCATGTCTCACTTTTGATTAAGCCTTCAAGCTTCCCTTTCCCTTCTACAGAACTTCATTGTGATTATAGAGTGTGAACCCATTTCTTCAGTGTACTTTCATCATCATTACTTGTGTATGCTAGATACAGGGTAACCCAGAGGGTTTCCATGTCTTCTAGTTCAGTTGATTGCAACATACATCCCTCTCCAGTATTTGGTGGGATCATCCTGGCCTTCATCAATCCCACTTCTTTCCTCCATCATGGTACATCGTATGGGACCCATGTCACTCCTGTTGTAATACCTTTAGTGCAGGCTACCTTCCCATCAGTTTAAATCAAACAGTTTAAATCTGTAATTAACTGTTTTCCAGAATGAGAGTTTGGGGGACATATTTCTATTCCTATTTTATTTCCTAATTTCCTGTGGACAATTTGAATGTCTTAGTCAGCAGTACTGAGATTTTAGGGGAAAAAGTAAATAGTTCCTTGAGATGTCTTTATGCTTGTTGAGGGTAGAGATGTTTTTTTCAATCTTTGGAATTTTGATGGGGATTTGGTTTGCATTTGACCTTTTCTTTATTTGCTGTTTGAATTTTTATGTTGTTAAATCTTTAAAAAACCAATTATGTTGGTTATTTCTATTCTTGAGTTTTTAATACATAATAGTATGTTAACACTACATTTGATGTTTGTCTCCAAATGCTAAAACAACGTGAAATTGTGAAAATTGTTCACATATATTCTGATTTTCCTCTTGGGAACATGGTAGCAATTCCTGCCTGCTTAAAATTAGGCATGGCCATGTGACTTGATTTAGCTAGTGAAGTGTGAGTAAAAGTGATACCCTAGATAGAAGCTTTAAGAGTTAGTATATTCTTTGCCACACTCTTTGTTCCCTTCCTGTGGTGGCTGCTACTTCAGATTAGGTCCTTGAAGACTTGGTGCAGAGTCCCAGTCAACTCCCGATGGACATACAGCATGAAAGAATAAAATTTTCGTTATTTAAAGCCACCAAGGGCTTCCCTGGTGGCGCAGTGGTTGAGAGTCCGCCTGCCGATGCAGGGGACGCGGGTTTGTGCCCCGGTCCGGGAAGATCCCACATCATGCGGAGCGGCTGGGCCCGTGAGCCATGGCCGCTGAGCCTGCGCGTCCAGAGCCTGTGCTCCGCAACGGGAGAGGCCACAACAGTGAGAGGCCCGCGTACCACACACACACACACACACACAGCCACCAAGATTTGTTTGTAACTGTAGCATAACCTAGTTAAACCTGACTTATACTTATTTTGTAGTAACAACATTCATTTCACAGTTGTTCTCCCAGGGTATATGTGTCTTTTGAAGTTCAGCCTAAGTGCTTGTAATAATCAGTATAAGTTATGAAGAGAATCTGCTGGGATGATTAGTTGGGTGCGTTATTTGTGTGCAAAATAGTACAGTGACAAGTATTAGATAATGTTGGCAGGCCAGGAATGGAAGGGAAGCCAAGAATGGAATGACACATCTTCCAAAAAAGACCAGATTTCATACCTGATAACATTAAATATAGTCCATTTGTTTCAGGAAAAACTGAACTATGGACTACGCCTCTGACCATAGTCAGTTTTGCAAACTCACCTGTTAAGTGACTAGCCTAAGATTACATAGCTACTTAGTGGCAGAACTGGGAAAAAGAAATCAACCCTTTTGACTCTAGCCCTCTGTCCTTTTTTTAATTAAAAGATTTCACTCATTCTCAAGATTTTTAATCCATTCCTCTCTTTTCGTTCCTTATCCCCACCCCCCAAATGTGTTAACATTTTCGATGAATTTGCACAGAATTATGCTAATCATAATTCTTGGCTATGATTATGCTCTCTGGTCTGTGCATGATCTGCTTATCTAGTGTGTATGTATTTATATACATCAACAAAATAATATCTGTGAATCCAATTTCTCAAACCTTGCTAGTAACTTACATCTTCCTATGTATTCTCCTTGCCTCTCCCTAAATGGTAGCTATCATCCTGAACTTTGTATTTTAGTTTTCTGCATTTTATAAAAGTTTTATCATCTGTATGTTTACCTAAACAATATATTGTTTTATTTTTTCCTGTTTTTGTTTTTATAAAAAGAATATACTAAATTTAGCCTTCTGCACTTGCTTTCTTGGTTAAATATCACTAATACTCATTCTTAGTGCATGTGGTTGTAGTTCATTTATTTTACCACTGTATAATCTTTCATTCTGCAAATTTACCATAATTTGTCCATTTTCCTGGCTATAGACATTTGTGTTATTTCCAGTGTTACGCTGTTACAGACGTTTTGCTATGAGTATTTCTGTTTATATTTGTGTTAAACTTTTCTCCTGGATATGTACCAAGGGCAAGAACTGCAGGATCATAGAGTATGCAATGTTTAACTTTACAAGACGGTACCTAATTAATTTCCACTGTTGTTATAATAATGCTATTCATTTATGTTATTTTTTTCTTGACATGATTGCCGGAGGCTTGTCTATCTAATTACTCTTTTGCAGTGATTTAGATAATAAATTATGGTGATTTAAACTAAGGCCTGGCAGTAGAAAAAGATAAAAGGGGATGGGATTGAGAAATGTGAGGGATATGAAAGCAACACAATCTGACTTGATGACCGAATTGGATATGGCAGTTGAGGGAGTGGGAAGGGTAAAGAATAACTTCTGAGTTTCCAGCTAGTATGTGAATCAGGGATGTAAATGTAGTTACTTTTTCTGACCTTGTAGTTAAAAAGTGCCCAGGTCATTTTTTTCTTTCATTAGTTTCTCTGCCATTATTTTCTTTTTTTCTTATTAGTTTTCTATTTTATACATATTATGTCAATCTCAATCTCCCAATTCATCCCCACGCCCCCCACCCTGCTTTCCCCCCTTGGTGTCCATACATTTGTTCTCTACATCTGTGTCTCTGTTTCTGCCTTGCAAACCGGTTCATCTGTACCATT
>NC_041219.1:29848281-29848769 GCF_002837175.3 Physeter macrocephalus | reverse complement strand
ACCGGTTCATCTGTACCATTTTTCTAGATTCCATGTATATGCATTAATATACGTTATTTGTTTTTCTCTTTCTGACTTAACTTCACTCTGTATGACAGTCTCTTAGTTGCTCTGCGGCATGTGGGATCTTCCCAGACCAGGGCTTGAACCTGTGTCCCCTGCATTGGCAGGCGGATTTTTAACCACTGCGCCACCAGGGAAGTCCCTCAAGCTTTTTTTTTTTTTTTTTTTTTTTAAATCACAAAGAATTTGGTATAACAAATCTAGCTGGAATAAATAATTAAAAGAATTTGATTCATTTATAAAGAAATAGATAAAAATTAATGAGGTCGAACATTTCTCATATACCTTTTTTTTTTTTTTTTTTTTTTTTTTTTTTTTTTTTTTTGAGGTACGTGGGCCTCTCACTGTTATGGCCTCTCCCATTGCGGAGCACAGGCTCCGGATGCGCAGGCTCAGCGGCCATGGCTCTTGGGCCCAGCCGCTCC
>NC_041219.1:29811369-29847843 GCF_002837175.3 Physeter macrocephalus | reverse complement strand
GCTGCGCGTGGGCTTTTCTCTAGTTGCAGCGAGCGGGGGCTGCTCTTCGTTGTGGTGTGCGGGCTTCTCATTGCGGTGGCTTCTCTTGTTGCGGGGCATGGCCTCTAGGTGTGCAGGCTCAGTAGTTGTGGCGCACAGGTTTAGTTGCTCCGTGGCATGTGGGATCTTCCCGGACCAGGGCTCAAACCCGTGTCCCCTGCATTGGCAGGCGGACTCCTAACCACTGCGCCATGAGGGAAGCCCCTAACTTTTTAGTTTATACTGGAGTATAGCCGATTAACAATGTTGTGATAGTTTCAGGTACATAGCAAAGTGACTCAGCCGTACATATGCATGTATCCATTCTCCCCCAGACTCCCCTCCCATCCAGGCTGCCACACAACATTGAGCAGAGTTCACGGTACTATACAGTAAGTTCTTGTTGGTTATCCTTTTAAAATATAGCAGTGAATCACATTTTGAATTTTAACTTATTTCCCATCAGAAAATATATGCAAAAATACATGTTTAAAGAAAATAATTAAAATAACTTTTAGTGGAAATCTTATCTTCTAAAAGCCAGAAGTATTGGGGGGATTATTTATACCAATGAATGTACTGAGATACCACATTAACAAGCCCTTTAGAGGCTTCATGGCGACTGGTTTAGGTTTCATCTAAGCTGTTAATTGAATACAGGGGATAACGAGTCATTTCATGTACCTGTAGGGGTTCCAGTATAATGAACTAAATGTCTTGATCTTTACAACCTTAAAGTTAGCCAATCAAAATAAATTTCACATGAGTTGTCACACTGGTGAAGCAATTTTCACAAAAAGTGCAATTTGAGTGTTCTCTTGGTTGAATAAATTGTTTCTCTTTTGTAACAATTACTAAAACATTTAATGTATTAACCTAGAGTTACATTCACTTGCAGTACTACAACTTCATCGTTCTGAAAATGATATAACACCTCCCCAAACTAAGTTTCTTATGGGCAGAGTTCATATCTTATTTATCTTTCTGCCTCATATTGCCTGGGACATGGTAGGGCCTGTATGTGAATGTTTGTTGAATGAATAAATAAAACTTTTTAACATAAAGGGGAAAACCTAAGCAGAGCTATCAGAATGAGACAGTGATCTAAAACTTTGTCAGTTGATAGATTGACTTTAGGTAGGAGAAAGATCTTCTGTTATAAAAGATGACTTAGTTCTGTTATTTGCTTTCATTCAAACAAGTATGTATGAGTGCCTGTTGAGTGCCAGGTTTTGTGCTAAATGCTGGGTTGTACTAAATACAACAATTAACAAAATATTAAGTCCCTGTTCTCAAGGAGATTAAATTCTACTGGAAGGAATCAGCAATAAACCAGTATTGAGAATGTCAAGCAGTAAGGCTATGGAGGAAATTAAAACAGGCAAGGGGAATGGAATGTGTACCCTGGATGTAGAGTTGTCACTGTTTAATACAGTGTGACCAAGGAAGTGATGTTTGAGTAGAACACAGAAGGAAGTTAGCCTTAAGCGTATCTCGGAGAAGTGCATTCCAGGCAGACAAAGAGCAAGGGCAAAGGCAGGAATCAGCAAAGAGACTGTGCTGCTAGAGCTGAGTGGGTGGGAGTAGAATTGTAGTAGATGTGGTTAAAAAGGAGAGTGGCGGACAGGTCATATAGGGTCTAGCAAGCCATTTAAGGACTCTGGGTTTCACTACTGAGTAAAGTGCCAGTCGTTGGAGGATTTTGGAGAAGAGAGATGAGGTTATTTATGATTTAGTATGTTTGCTCTGGCTGCTATATAGAAAATACACTATGGGCACTGGGGCAGGGAGGGGGGAAGGTGGTGGGTGGGAGCGGGAAGACCAGTTAGGATGCTCTAAATATTATACTCTAGACAAAGAGATGATGGGGCCTGGCTCAGGATTTTAGCAGTTCATCTGGTAAGAAGGAGGAGCCTACAGGTTTTGGTGATGTATTGATTGTGGGGTATGAAAAAAGGGAAGACAGCCAGAGCAGATGATAACTATAGAGTTAACATTTACTGGGATAGTGAAGATTACAAGAGGAGCAGGGTTTGGAGGCAGTGGAGATATGTGTGTTATTTTCTCCCTGATACCTTTCCCAGATGCTAGACTTTAATTCTGAATAGCTACATTCATGTATGTAAACAGGTCTCCATGACATAGTTGTGGGGGAAGAGCTGAAATACAGTGTTTGATAGGAAAACAGTCTAATTTGTGTCCTAACTCTGTTATAACTTTAGTTATATTTAGTTCACCACTGGTATCAAATGTTCTGAGAGCAGAATCAGAATTTTCCCTTCGTTAGGGCTTGGGGTCTGAGCCACCTGTGAGACTCAGGAAATCTCTTTCCGCTTTAAAGCCCAGCCAGCATTTAGCAAAACTGTAAGAGATCTCTGTTTCACAACTCAGATGCTGGGGTTTGGGGCAGCTGAGCCATTTTCTTTTCTCTTTAGCCCCACCTCTGGCTTTCCTCGCCTGTGGAAAAAGCATTCACCTAATACCCTTTCTGTAGTAGGCCTGGACTTGCCCCTTGGGGACAGAGTTTTTTCTCTTAGCTCTGCTGCACTGTCCCCAGCATTTTGCAGTGCTACCTCCCCACTCTCTTAATAGAGCTCCAATACTTGGAAAGGATCCTTTTGAGAAAGTACAGATTTGCTCTGTGACTGAAGCTGCTCAGGGTTTTAATGTCTTGCCAGACCCCATGAACCCCTAAAAAGTTTCTTAAAAGTTGGGCTAGTTTTCCCCTTTTATAGCAAGTTTACTCCTCCTTTTACTGTGACACCAGACATTCCTGTTTTCATTCCTGGAAAGGGCTAGTTCCCTCTAGGAATTTAGTTCATTTATGTTGTGTGGCTTTTTTTGTTTCGTTTTGTGTTTGCATCTCAGCTCTCTGAGTTTAAAAAACTATGATTTTATAGCCTGTCTGGGTTGTTCTTATTGTTGAGGTGGGAGCAAAAAAAGTCTTTTGTGAGTTTCTGTATCCTAACCATAAGCAGTAGTCCTAGTTACTCTTTTGTGTTCAAAATAATTTGTATAGTTTGTTCACACTGAAATTATTTAGCCTGTTCATTTAATAAAATTGTACTAAAATAAGGTATTGACCATATGTAGGTTTGATAAAAAAAACTGATGTAAATGCATGCTGACACAATAGTTGATATTTTTTTATTGTGGTAAAATATACATAACATAAAATTTACCATTTTAAACATTTTAAGTGTACAATTTAGTGACATTAATACATTCAAAAAGTTATGTAACTGTCACTACTGTCTATTTCCAGAACTTTTTCATCATCCCAAACAAAAACTCTGTACCCGTTAAACAATAACTCCTCATTGCCCCCTCCCTTCTATTCCCTGGTAACCTCTATTCTATTTTCTGTGTCTGTGAATTTGCCTATTTTAGATATTTCATAGAAGTAGAATCATATAATATTTGTCCTTTTGTGTCTGACTTATTTCACTTAGCATGATGTTTTTAAGGTTCATCTACACTTTAGCATGTATTAGAATTTCATTACTTTTTTATGACAGAATAGTATTCATTCCATTGTGTGTGTGTATTTTTGTGTATGTATTTATGTGTATATATACATATTGTTTACCATTCACTTGTTGGACACTTAGGCTTGTTCACTTGTTGGACACTTAGGCTGTTTTTACCTTTTGTCTATTATGATTAATGCTGCTATTAACATTTGTGGAAAAGTATCTGAGTCCCTGTTTTCAGTTTTTTTGGATATATCCCTAGGAGTAGAATTGTTTTTTTTAGTCTATAGGTATTTTCTAATATCTCTAGTTACTTCTTCTTTAATCCATTGGTTAAGAGTGTGCTGTTTAATTTACTCATATTGTGAGTTTTCCAGTTTTCTTTGTTACTGATTTCCAATTTCATTTCATTGTGATCAGAAAATATACTCTGTATGATTTCAGTCTTTTTAAATTTATTAAGACTTGTTTTGTGGTCTTACTAATGTCTGTCATGGAGAACGTTCTGTTTGCATTTGAGAAGAATGTATATTCTCCTTTTGTTAGGTGGAGCATTCTATATGTCTGTTAAGTCTAATACACTAGGTATATAGTGTTGTTCAGGTCCTCTATTTCTTTATTGATCTTCTGTCTGGTTCTTCTATCCAGTGTTGAAATGGGGTCTTGAAGTCTCCAATTACTATTGTAGAACTCTCTTTTTCTCTTTTGAATTTTTTCAGTTTTTACTTAGTATATTTTCAGGCTCTGTTGTTAGGTATGTATGTTTATGATTGTCATGTCTTAATCTGTTATCATTATATAGTCTCTCTCTTAGTCTCTTGTAACCTTTTTTTCACTATTCTATTTTTCTGACAAAAATTTCGTCATTTAAGCTCTCTTTTGGTTACTAGTTGCATGGAATACCTTTCTGTATCCTTTTACTTTCAATCTCTTTGTGTCTTTATATCTTGGAATTAGAATTAACTTATAACAACCTAGCTTGAATAATACCAACTTACCTCAGTAGTATATAAACACTCTGATCCTATATATCTCCATCCTTCCCCTTCTATATTGTTATTGTCACAGATTACCTCTTTATATATTGTGGCCCCATTAACATAGATTTATCATTTTTATGTGTGTGTACATTGTCCTTTCAACCATATAGGAAAAGGGGAAAAGAGAAGTTGCAAACCAAAAGTACAATGATACTGTTTTTTATAACTATGTATACGTACCTCTACTGGTGTTCTTTAGTTCTTCTTATGGCTTTGAGTTACTGTCTAACGTCCTTTCATTTCAGCCTGAAGCTCTCTGATTAGCATTTCTCATAGGGCAGGTCTACTAATAATGAACCTCTTCAGCTTTTGTTTATCTGAAATGTCTTTATCTCTCTTTCCTTCTTGGAGACTAGTTTGCTGAATATAGAATTCTTGGTTGACAGATTTTTTTTTTCCTTCCCTTTTCAGACTTTAAATACATTATTCCCAGTGCCACCTGATCTTCATGGTTTCTGATGAGCCATCAGCCCTTAATCTTTTTGAGGGTTCCGTGTGTGTGTGTGTGTGTGTGTGTGTGTGTGTGTGTGTGTGTGAAGTTGCTTCTCTCCAGCTGCTTTCAAGATTCTTTTTTTATTTTTATTTTTGTCTTTGGGTTTTGACACTTTGAATAGCATGGATCTTTTTGAGTTTATCCTTCTTGGAGTTTGTTGAGATTTTGAGATGTGCATATTCATGTTTTTCATCAGATTTGGGAAGTTTTCAACCATTATTTCTTCAAAAAAATGTTTACCCTCTTTTCTTTCTCTTCTCTTCTGGGACTCTGATGTCTTTGTGGGTATACTTGATGATGTCCTACAGGTCCCTCAGACTTGGTTCATTTCTCTTCATTCTTTTTTTCTTTCTGTTCCTCAGACTGGATAATTTTGACTTTATCTTCAAGTTCACTGATAGTTTCTTCTGCCTACTTAAATCTCTTGTGAATTTTTCATTTCAGTTACTGTATTTTTTAGCTCTAGAATTTGTTTAGTTCCTTTATAATGTCTGTCTCTTTATTGATAGTCTCTTTTTTCATACGTTGTTTTCCTGGTTTCTTTTAGTTCTTTGTTCTTGGTTTCCTTTAACTCTTTGAGCATATTTAGGGCAGTTTATTTAACATCCTTGGCTACAAATTCCAAAATTCTGGTCTTCTTCAGGAATGGTTTCTATCAGATGCTTTTTTTCTTGTAAATGGGCCATGCTTTCTTATTTGTTTATATGCTATGTAATTTTTTTGTTGAGACATGGACATTGTACTATAATGAGGTAACTCTGAAAACCAGATTCTCCCACTCCGTGGCTGTGGGTGTTTCTTGGTTGTTGAGGTCTGCTTCCATCCATTTGTGACTTTCCCAAATGATTTTTGCAAATGTGTATTCCTGTGTGTGGTCACTGAAGTTTCTATTCCATTATCTTTGCAGTCAGCTAGTGACCTCCTGAAGATCTTCTTTAATATTTGGCTCAAGCAACAGCAAAAGAAAACATTGCTGTCTCTTTTAAGTCTCCCAGTAGATGCCAGTACAGGCACCCCCTGCAGCCCAAAAGGACCTTAAGGAAGGCAAGTGCCTGCATCAGTGCCAGTCTCTCAAGGGGTTTGTCAGACTGCCCAAAATCTGCAGCCCCCACTTTTTTTGTGTCAAGGTTCCCCACTGTCTGCCCTGGCACCAGCCAGCTGCCCTAGGAATGCAGCTTGCTATCTCCATTGTTGGGACCAGGCTGAGGAAAGGGCAGCATTAACTGGTTTGCACATGTGGTTCTCCTATCAGGATCAACAGCCTCTCCCTTCAGCAAGCACTCCCCTGGTTGTTATGTGTTCAGTCAGGTTCCAGAGTTCTGAGATAGTTGATTCTGGTCCTTTTTTCCACTTTGCTAGTTGTTTATGGGGTGGGGGTGGGGGACCAACCCCAAGAACTTCCTACTATGACATTTTGCATCTCAAGTGTCACAGTATTGTATTGTCTTTCTAACGTGTGTTTATGAATAGAGGAAAGTCTTCGGTAGGTGTCTTTTTTCTGGTTGGTGTGTTTGCTCAGACTTTCAAAGGAAAAGAATCAGTCTCAGATTTGAACTCATAAAGGATTAAGATGTTTAAAGTGTTTGGTGGAAAAAACCTATAAGCATGATTGAAATTTTATTTCAGTGCTCTCTTAATCTTTTGTACAATAACTTCGTGTTTTATACAAATAAGAAATTTGTGTCTTTAGTGAAAAAACTTAATTTTTGTTATTCCTCATCAAGTATAGCTAGCTTAAGTGTCTTAGAAAGTACTAAATATTTATCGTGATGTAATTATTGAGGAAAAGCTATTAGAAAATTTGCTTACAGGCCACTCAGTGAGTTTACCTCAGTTAAAGAAGGTTTAATTTAAAACTATAGTCACTGCAGAAAATTTTATAAAGAAATAAATAAAGTTCTCTCTTTGTAGAGAAGTCATATTATTCTACTTGATATTTTGGAAAGATTGACAGCAGCAGGGCTTAGTGGAAAAGTACTAGTCTGTCATTTCAGTCTTAGATTTAAATTCAAACTTTAAAATGCTTAATTTGTTCTGCATGTAAATTCTGCTTCTTTACCTAAAGAAAAGTCATAGGCATTTTTAAAACAATCTCAGCTTTTTCTTCAACTTTTCCTGCAATTATTAATAAATTGAAGAATGTTTCAAAGACATAAGCAGAGAATTGCCACTCAAATAAGTCCTTTAATCAAAAGCAATTTGGATTATAAGGTAAATTTGTATACGAAAATTTTTATTGGAAGTACCAAAGGGCCACAGAATGACAGCATTTTTTCAGGTAAATACTCATAGTAGAGGATCTAGTTTGTGAGTTTTCATAGCTGTTGTCTTAACAGCAACAGCAACGATAATAAAGTGTTTCCCATTCCTAGGGCAAAACTCAGTTGGCCTTCCAGGATGGTTATCTGTATTCTCTAAGTAAATAGAATATGGGCATTCCTCAGAGATATTGCAGATTTGTTTCCAGACTCCTACAGTAAAGTGAGCCACATGAATTTTTTTTTCCCAGTGCATATAAAACTTACGTTTACACTATACTGTAGTCTAAGTGTGCAATAGCGTTATGTCTAAAAAACCAGTGTGTACACCTAAATTAAAAAATACTTTATTGCTAAAAAATGCTAACCATCATCTGAGTGACTCGTAATCTTTTGGTGGAGGATGGCCGTTGACTGATCATTGTGGTGGTTGCTGAAGGTTGGTGTGACTGTGGCAGTTTTTTAAGATAACAGCTGCTGCATCAATTGATTCTTCCTTTCATGACCGATTTCTCTATAGAATACAATGCTATTTGATAGCATTTTACCCACAGTAGAACTTCTTTCAAAATTGGACTCAGTCCTCTCAGACCCTTCTGCTGTTTTATCAACTAAGTTTGTATAATATTCTGAGTCATTCGTTGTCATTTCAACAGTCCTCACAGCATCTTCACCAGGAGTAAATGCTAGCTCAAGAAAACACTTTTGGGCTTCCCTAGTGGCGCAGTGGTTGAGAGTCCGCCTGCCGATGCAGGGGACGCGGGTTCGTGCCCCGGTCCGGGAGGATCCCGCATGCCGCGGAGCGGCTGGGCCCGTGAGCCGTGGCCGCTGAGCCTGTGGGTCCGGAGCCTGTGCTCCGCAACGGGAGAGGCCACAACAGTGAGAGGCCCGCGTACCGCAAAATAAGAAGCAACTCCTCATCTGTTAAAGTTTTATTATGAGATTGTAGCAATTCAGTCATATCTTCAGGTCCCACTTTAATCCTAGTTCTCTTGCTGTTTCTACCAAATCTGCAGTTTCTTCCTCCACTGAAGTCTTAGACCCTTCAAAGTCATCCATGAGGATCGGAATCAACTTCTCCCAAACATCCTGTTAATGTCTTCCCATGAATCACGAATGTTTTTTAATGACATCTAAAATGGTGAATCCTTTCCTGAAGGTTTTCAATTTTTGTCTAGATCCATCAGAGGAATCACTATATATAGCAACTGTAGCCTTATGAAGTGCATTTCTAAAATAACAAGACATGAAAATCAAAATTACTCCTTGATCCGTGGGCTACAGAGTGGATGTTGTGTTAGCAGTCATGAAAACAACACTAATGTCATTGTACATCTCCATTAGAGCTCTTGGGTGACCAGGTGCATTGTCAATGAGCAGTAATATTTTGAAAGGATTCTTTTTTTCTGAGCAGTAGTTCTCAAAAGTAGGCTTAAATGTGCTGTCATCCAGGCTTTGTTGTTCCTTTTACAGAGCACATGCAGAGTAGATTTAGCATAATTCTTAAGGGCCCTAGGATGTTTGGTAAATAAACATTGACTTCAGCTTGAAGTCACCAGCTGCGTTAGCCCCTAACAAGAGAGTCACCCTTTCCTTGGATCTTTGAAGCCAAGCATTGATTTTTCCTCCTATGAAAGTCCTAGATGGTATCTTCTTCCAGTAGAATGCTGTTTTGTCTACATTGAAAATCTGTTGTGTAGTGTAGCCACCTTCATTTATTATCTTAGATCTTCTAGGTAACTTGCTGCAGCTTCTACATCAACACTTGCTGCTTCACCTTGCACTTTTATGTTATGGAGATAGCATCTTTTCTTTTTTTTTCTTTTTTTCTTTTTTTTTTTTTTTTTTTTGTGGTACACGGGCCTCCTACCGCTGTGGTCTCTCCCGTTGCGGAGCACAGGCTGCGGACGCGCAGGCTCAGCGGCCGTGGCTCACGGGCCCAGCTGCTCTGCGGCATGTGGGATCCTCCCCGACCGGTGCACGAACCCGCGTCCCCTGCATCAGCAGGCAGACTCCCAACCACTGCGCCACCAGGGAAGCCCAGCATCTTTTCTTAAACCTCGTGAACCAACGACCTCTGCTAGCTTCAGACTTTTCTTCAGCTTCCTCATCTCTCTCGCCTTCCTAGAATTGGTTAGGGCCTTGCTGTGGTTTAGGCTTTGGCTTAAGGGGAATGTTGTGGCTGGCTTGATCTTCCATCCAGCGCACTAAAACTTTCTCCATTATCAGAAGTAAGGCTATTTTGCTTTCTTATTCGGGTGTTCACTGGAGTAGCACTTTTAATTTCCTTCAAGAATATTTCCTCTGCATTCACAATTTGGCTAACTGTGTGGCACAAGAGTCCTAGTTTTTGGCATGTCTTGGCTTTCAACATGCTTTCCTCACTAAACTTAGTCATTTCTAAAGTGAGGGATGGGAGACCCTTCTCACTTGCACACTTAGAGGCCATTGTATGGTTATTGATTGGCCTAATTTTAGTATTGTGTCTCAGGGAATAGGGAGGCCTGAGGAGAGGGAGAGAGATGGGGGAACCGCTGGTGTGTGGAGCAGCCAGAACACATATAACATTTATGAAGTTTAATGTCTTAGATGGGCGAGGTTTGTGGTGCTCCAAAACAGTTACAATAGTAACATCAAAGATCACTGATCACAGATCAGCACAACAAATATAATAATAATGAAAAAGTTTGAAATATTGTGAGAATTACCAAAATGTGACAGACACGAAGTCAGCAAATGCTGTTGGAAAAATGGCACCTGTAGACTTGGAGGGTTGCTGCAAACCTTCCATTAGTGTAAAAAACACATTATCTGTTGTGCAGTAAAAACAAAGTGCAATAAAGATGCACTTGGTTTTACTGCATGCTTATGTATGCTTGTAGTTATATTTTCTGGATAAAAAAAAAAACATGAAAAAATTTCTTAATTGTACAGTAGGCAATCCCAGATCAAATTTTAGGTGATAAAGTAAGCTAACACATTACATGTTTCTTTTAAGCATTTGTAGTTGGAAACTGATTTTTGAACATTTTCAGCTGTGTGTGTGTGTGTTTGTGTGTGTGTAAATATATATGGGGGAGGGAGGAAGAGAAAGAGGCAGGGTTTATATTAAGCCATTCTGAGTATCATTTATTGCCCATTTACCTTTTAAAATTTGATCTAGCTATGGCAAAAAGCTGGAGATCTTTTTGACAACTAGAAAGGCATAAAAGTTGTTTTGTATTATACATGCACACAGATATATTCGAATGGGTATATATATGGAATATATATGTATTATATATACGTGGTAAGTGCTGTGAGTAAAAAAGAAAACTAAGGATAAAGGAATAGAGAGGGTCAGGGTCAGGAAAGAGCCCTTTGCAGAGTAAAGCTTATGTTGAAATTTGAGCATTTATAATTGTTCTCTAGATAGCTAAGTCTTTAACATATTAAAACCAAACAATTGTGGAGTTTTAGGGTTTATTTTAAATTACAGTACATTTACTTCTAAGGTAAAAATAGCTTTTTCAGTGGCATGAATTAAATATAAAACAATATTTAAGCATTCACTGTAAATTACTGTTAATATATCTTAATCTTCATGAAAACGACAGTGTAAAGATCCTAACAATCCCAAATAAAAGTTTTTGCTAAAATAGAAAAAATATTTTACCCCAACTGTTTTTTTTAAAATATTACTTATTTATTTGGCTGTGCTGGGTCTTAGTTGCTGCATGTGGGATGTTTAGTTGCAGCTTGTGATCTCTTAGTTGCGTCATGTGGGATCTAGTTCACTGACCAGGGATCGAATCCAGGCCCCCTTGTGTTGGGAGTATGGAGTCTTAGCCACTGGACTACCAGGGAAGTCCTTTAACCCAACTCTCGAGGGTTTTGGTTTTAGGAAATCAGTAATTTAGCACTGCTTTATTAATATACAGTACATATTAGTTAACCTTCAAGCTAATGTAAATAGTAATATTTACTTCATAAAAGGTGTTTTATTGTAGCATGTGTTTTTGTCCTCAACCTAATGGGCAAAAAAGTTGATATGCATAATTCTTCTTAAAGATAATTAGAAATGTCAAGGAATCTTTAATTTGGGAGTATTTTTTCTTTAATAATGATCTTGGCATTGTTGATGAAATTCCTTAACATCTGTGTTTACTGATCATTGTGACTTAATTAAAAGGTTACAGTTATAGCATGGAAGATAAAAAAAAATAGGACCTTTCTGAGGATGCGATGTGTTTTATTATGAAGTTTTTCTTTTTTATAAATTTATTTTTGGCTGCATTGGGTCTTCGTTGCTGCACGTGGGCTTTCCTTAGTCGCGGTGAGCGGGGACTACTCTTCGTTGCGGTGCGCGGGCTTCTCATTGTGGTGGCTTCTCTTGTTGCGGGGCATGGGCTCTAGGCGCCCGGGCTTCAGTAGTTGTGGCACGTGGGGTCAGTAGTTGTGGCTCACGGGCTCTAGAGCGCAGGCTCCCTAGCTGTGGCTCACGGGCTTAGTTGCTCTGCGGCACGTAGGATCTTCCTGGACCAGGGCTTGAACCCGTGTCCCCTGCATTGGCAGGTGGATTCTTAACCACTGCACCTCTTATTAATGAATTAGAAATGTCTTTCTTACTCCTGACAGAGTAGAAAATACATACAGTTAGTTACTTTATAGACTAGAATTTTCTTCACTCTTGATGGAAATGCATACTGTTCTGAGTTATAAACACATAGAATTTCTCCTAATATATTGTTCAAAAGCACTGTATGAAGAAAAAGTTAAGGCTTATGTGATTTCCCTTTCCCCCCCTTTTCTGTACCCACTTAAAACCACCAAGGTTGGGCTTCCCTGGTGGTGCAGTGGTTGAGAATCTGCCTGCCAATGCAGGGGACACGGGTTCATGCCCCAGTCCGGGAAGATCCCACATGCCGCGGAGCGGCTGGGCCCGTGAGCCATGGCAGCTGAGCCTGTGCGTCCGGAGCCTGTGCTCCGCAACGCGAGAGGCCACAACAGTGAGAGGCCCGAGTACCACACACACACACAAAAAATCAAGATTTACTTGGCACTCTATAGTGGCATTGCCCAATAGAAACATAATGTGAGCACCATACTGAATTTTAAAGTATTTTGCAGGTATATTTAGAGTTAATTTTAGAAATATTGATAAATTTTACTTAACCAAATATGTCTAGAATTTTTCAAAATCATGTTATGCATATAACAATAGATTTTTTACGTTCTTTTAAAATACTGTCTTTAAAATCCAGTGCATATTTTAATTTACATTACAAGGCAGTCTGGAGTGACCACTTTTCACATACATGGTCAGAATGGGATGTTACCATGTTATGTGAATTAATTCTGTAATAACATGTCTGTTATAGTTTGTTATTTTATCCTTATTTGTCATCTAAAATAAGAGGCAGGTACATGGTCAGCAAACTTTCAAAAATGGTGTGCAAGGGCTTCCCTGGTGGCGCAGTGGTTGCGCGTCCGCCTGTTGATGCAGGGGAGCCGGGTTCGCGCCCCGGTCTGGGAGGATCCCGCGTGCCGCGGAGCGGCTGGGCCATAGTTAGGTAGACATTCGTGACCACGTGACTGAGAAAATTGGAGTCAAAAAGTTGGTAACTGAGCTACTAGCGCTTAGGGGGTTTTGTTTGGGCATGCAGATGTCTTTTTTTTTGTGTGTGTGGTATGCGGGCCTCCCTCTGTTGTGGCCTCTCCCGTTGCGAAGCGCAGGCTCAGCGGCCGTGGCTCACGGGCCCAGCCGCTCCGCGGCATGTGGGATCTTCCCAGACCGGGGCGCGAACCCGTGTCCCCTGCATCGGCAGGCAGACGCGCAACCACTGCGCCACCAGGGAAGCCCGGGCATGCAGATTTCTTGAAGGAGTGTGTGTTGAGGGCTCCTAAGATACTCTCATGCTTGATAATTTGCTAAAAGGGAACAGAAATCAGAGAAAAGCTGTTAAACTCATGATTATGTTTTATTACAGTGAAAAGATACGGATTAAAATCAGCAAAGGGGAAAGGGTATATAGGGTGGAGTCCAAGAGAAACCAGGTGTGAGTTTTCAGTTATCCTCTCCTAGTGGAGTTGCATGACAGTGCTCCATTCCTCCAGTTGTCCTGTATGACAACATGGCAAAGTGGTGCCAACCAGGGAAGCTTACCTGAATCTTGGTGTCCAGAGTTTTTTTTAGGGGTCAATTACATAGGCATGGAAGTACCTACATGACTGTCTTTAGTTCCTTAGTCTCCAGTTTCCCTTATTCCTCCTCCCCGCTGAGGTCAAGCTGATACGGTGTAGCCCAAAGCCCCAGGCATACAAAGATAGGGATTTACCATAATTCACATTGTTAATATAAATTATCTGGTGTAGCCCAGATTTTAGGTATACAAAGAAATTTATCAAGCAGAATATTGCAAGGGGTCAGAGGTTATCTCCTAGGAGCTTGTGTTAGGTGATTCCTTTCTTTGGAATGTGCAGAGTTTAACCCCCCAAGCTTGCAGAGTTACCCCTTTACTGCACAGGATGATTCTGGATACAAAGGAGGGTGTCTCTAGTATAAGTTCTTAGAGAAACAAAAGGGTAGATGAAGATTGGCGATAGCTCAGTTTACCTTAAATATCTAATATGTTTTAAGCAAATGGCATGGATTACTGACTGTCAAGGTAGAGCTATATAAAGGCTGACTTTGAGAAGTAAAGAATCTAGCATTTTGGACAGCCATATAGTTACAGGTTTCTTAGTTGGAATCAACTCTTAAAGTTTACTGACTGCCTCCTATAAATTCACCTTGTTTGCTAAAGTATATATTATCTCCTTTAATCCACATCTGAACGTCCATTTCTGCCTGTGATGGGAGGAACTTGTATCAGACTAGGGAAAAATAGTTTGAAGGCATCGTAGAGTTTCTGAGTCAGTCAAGACTTCAGGAGTAAAGATTCAGAAGAGAAGAGAAATAGACGTATTCTATGCTGGATTTCCTCTTGAGATATTTTCTAACTCTTAAGCTCTTTTGGATAAGAGGATAAAAGTTGAGCAGTGTATGAGAGGTGAGCAAAAAGCAACTGAGGGAGTTGAGTGGAGCTTTCAATAGTTTTTGTTGTTGTTTTAGTCCTATATTTGCAGTTTGAATCTTTTGAAAGGCCACACCATAGGAGTGGGAACAAACAGAAGTAGGCCAGACTTTACAGTATCTGAAACTCAGTCTCAAGCCAGCTCTGTTCCTGATTGGACTGAGGTGATCTCTTACTCTGACTGCTTGTTAGAAAAAAATTAAATCCTTTCTGGAAGAAGATAATAACATCCTCCAGAGCTTCTACATTTTTTCTTACATATTTTCGTACAGTCATTCACGTACAATGTGTAGTATTCAGTAAAACAATTACTATGCATTCAACAGGACCAACAGAGAAAAACCGGCAGTAGAAACAGGTTATGCCGGTTATTCATAGGTTGTGTAATTCTGGAGTTATAGACAAGAACTTTAAAATACTATAACCTAGTCATGAAAATAGATGGCAAGGTGAAGAATTTCAGTAGAGAACTTGAATCTATAGAAAGGGATCAAATAGGAATTCTAGGATTGAAAATACAATAACTAAAATTTAGAACCCAGTAGATCGGTTTAACTGCAGTTTAGACACAGCTGAAAAGAGGTCAGCTGGAAGGTTAGTTAGTAGAAAATATTCAGCAACATTGATTTGTCTTTAAGTATGTAAAACAGAGTTGGTAAAACATAATATTATCACTTAAAAATTTGTATTCAGTACCCTACCCCAAGCCTTTGAGCAAACAAAAATTATTCATTAAAAATAGCTTATGTAGAGTTCACTTGTTCAGCACACTCAGCTACTTGGAATAGAGGAGCCCTAGGATGAGAAAATAAGCAAAATACTTACAGATTCAAAATAGATATCCAGAGGTGGATGGTAAAACAGGTATCTTAGCATAGGGGAGTTAGAAGAAGCTCTTAGTTGGGGTAATGGCTACAGTACGCTTGGTAATCTGGTAAACTAGCTCACCACAATTAAGACTGTAGATTAGAAAAGAAGTTACAGGTAAATAATTGAGGAATTGGTTTTGGCAGCAAATACCTTGTTTGATCAATCCAAGACTCCACTATGAATTATACCATTAGTGTATGTACTACTAGGAAAAAAGAAAGCTGTCAATTATAATTGACATCCCATTACAGTAAGTCCCCTACATACAAACCTTCAAGTTGCGAACTTTCAAAGATGCTAATATGTGTTCCATCAACGTCAGGCGTGAGTGAAATTGCAGCTTACCCTCCGTCTCCTGTTGCTGACGATCCTTCAGCTCTACCATCTCCCACCTCCTCTCCCTTCTCCAGTCAGTAGCTCTTCTTGCCTGTTCACCTGTATGCCAGCTGTTGTACTGTACTACTGTACTTTTCAAGGGACTGTACTGTAAGATTAAAAATGTTTTCTTTATTTTTTGTGTTTGTTTTTATGTACTATTTGTGTGAAAAGTATTATAAACCTATTACAGTACAGTACTATATAGCTGCATGTGTTAGTTGAGTATCTAGGCTAACTTTGTTGGACTTATGAACAAATTGGACTTATGAACACGCTTTTGGAATGGAACTCATTCGTATGTAGGGGACTTAACTGTAATTGCGATACATACTGATTTCAGAGATGTTAAAATGTGGGGGAAAAGGTAAATGGTAATCTTAGTTTTAAATCTCAGTTCTATCGATAATTGTTTGTTTGCCTTCTGTCAGGGAACTACTTTGAGCCTGTTTGCTTATTTGTGAAAATGGGATAGTATAGTATGCTCTTTAGAATTAGGAAAACTAAGTGAATTCAGAGACATGAAAGTGTCTAGTATGGAGTAGGCATTTGAAACCTGTTAATTTGACTTTCATTTTTTCCTTCTAAAATTTGGCAGTGTTATAATAATAGGAGGAGACTCCTGACAGCTGACCAGGGTGGGGGAAGAACAAACCCCCAATATATTGGCTAAATAAGAAGTTAAAAAAGAAAATTTCTGTTGGAGCTGTTTAATAAATTGTCAAGTATCATTCTTTATTTTCTCCCTACCCCACCTCTTTCACCTGTCTTATCCCCTCAGTTATATCTAAAGATATCACTGACTGGTTCCAATATGATGATTGATATTTATAATAATGGAACCTACACATCAAAATAATGACATATTTTCACTAAATTGGTTTTTACAAAGCTCATTTTAGGAAGATTTGTAATCCTTCTAAGTTTAGTTGTGATGCTTAAAATCTCAGTCTTTTGTTTTGTAGAATTCTTGCTCTTCTGATGATGCTATATGAATATGGCATTAATTCAAGTGAGAGGATCTTTTTAAGGAAGGGTTGGATTTTGTGATGTTTGATGGACGTGAGAATTCCTCATTTTATTCTTATTTTGAAGATTCCCAGTAAACCGAGAACAACATTTTTCTGGAGCTGTAAGATATCCATAGCTTTAATCTTATGTTCATTCTGTTCTCTTCTTTCAGGATTTTTCAAGTCACATTCAGTTGATAGGATGAAAAAATTTAAGAGAAGGCTATCCCTCACGCTTCGAGGAAGCCAGACTATTGATGAATCGTTGTCTGAATTGGCTGAACAAATGACTATTGAAGAAAACAGCAGCAAAGATAATGGTAAATATTTAGGGGGTAGGGAAGGGGAGGAGAGAATTGAATTACATGATAAATCGAATGTAAATTTACTTTCCTGATTAGTCGTTAGTAGGTTCCTTCTGTTTATTTCTCTGCCTCCTTCCCTAGTTCAATAACTTTTGCTTGCTTACTGGAATGTTCCATTCTTACTCCAACAGTGTTACTATAGCTCGTCTCTAACCCTGATGAATTCTCTATCCTGTTTATCTTTCCATTTTTCATTAGTTCTTAAATAAGAATACTTTGTATAATATTATCCTAGTTAAGTAGCTATTTTTAAAATAACATTTAAATATTTTTGTTATTCTTATAACCAAAGTTAATACAGCTTAAAAGTGCATAGTAAGTTTGTGAAATTCCTGGGAATTCCCTGGTGGTTCAGTGGTTAAGACTCTGTGCTTTCACTTCCAAGGACCTGGGTTCGATCACTGGTCAGGGAATTAAGGTCCCACAAGCCATGCGGCGTGGCCAAAAAAAAAAAAAATTTGTGAATTTCCTGTTTGAAATTTCATCATAGTTTTATAACATTATATATGCATATATTGACTATCCACATAGACGACAAGGTTTATCATATGAGTGAATCATACTATTTTCTTACTTTATATTGACCAAAGAATCTATCCATAGTATTGAGAGCACTTATAGTAGATAGGCATATAATGTTTCACAAGTTTGACAGTTCTTTTTACAGTGTAAAGTAGTTAGTACACAGATATTGATATAAAATAAAAAGTTTGTTAAATTGAATGGATTAAAATGCAAAAATCCTGATGAAATCTCTAGAACAAGCCTACATATTCAAAACTGAAATAGCCCTAGAGATGTCATAGTAATAACCAGGAAAGAGCTTACAGGAATGGCTGCCAGTGTGTCATAATGTACAGATTCTCTTCCTTGCCTCTGCCTGAAGTTCTTTTGTTAGAGGTTTGTGGCAGTGGGTGAAAACATGAATACCCTCATCCTCTCTGGATGAAATGTAACTGTCCTTGTGAGAGAGGGAAAGGTATAATGGAAAGTGCTCTGGACTTTTAAGTTAAAAGTCATGGATTGGAACTTCCCTGGTGGCGCAGTGGTTAATCCGCCTGCCAATGCAGGGGACATGGATTCAAGCCCTGGTCCGGGAAGATGCCACATGCCGCAGAGCAACTATGCCCATGTGCCACAACTACTGAGCCTGCGCTCTAGAGCCCGTGAGCCACAACTGCTGAGCCCGTGTGCCACAACTACTGAAGCCCACATGCCTAGAGCCCATGTTCCACAGCAAGAGAAGCCACCGTAATGAGAAGCCCGCGTACCGCAATGAAGAGCACCCCGCTCACTGCAACTAGAGAAAGCCCGTGTGCAGCAACGAAGACCCGATGCAACCAAAAATAAAATAAATAAATAAATTTATTTTTAAAAAATATCATGGATTGGAATTTGGGATACACTTACACACTTATTAGTTACATGACTCTGAGTAAGTAATTTATCCTACCCAAGCTTCAGTTTATCTCTTCCTCAGAAGGGTCATTATTTTACTCAAGGTTCTCTGGCTCATAATATAGGAGGGGAAACATAGATGAGTTTGGTAGAAAATTTAAAATAATAATTTGGATATAATTTACTTTAGGAGGGAAATATTTCACATTTGGATCAAATCTCAAAGCTGATATTATAATGTCTTACTTTTATTCCTCTTGCCAGGAGAAATATCCTTAATTCTCTCTCAGATCCCCTTTGATTTCTTGTTATTAATTAAACCCTGTATATTCATTCTTATGATCCACGAGTCTTGCTAGCTATTTGCCAGTGATATTCAGGAGTAAAGTAAGCACAGAATACATCTTGATGGATGCTTTCTGGGAACACATTCTGGATGGGAATTTGACTACAAGACAAACCTCTTCAAAAGAAAAAAAAAAAAGAGTGTGGGTCAAAGAAAATGTATATACTTTTTGGAGAGCTAATTAATATTTTAGATTCATAGCATATTTCCTAGAATATTTTAGTATTAATTGTCTTAAAACATGCTTAATTTATAATGAATGGTGAAACATTGAAAATATTTTTTTCAAGTAGAGCATAGTTTAAAATTTACTTTTATTCTAATAGTAACATTAAGAATTAGTAAAGAAGAGAAAATAGAAACTCTACTGAGTTTCCTCTTTAAGTTTTTCGAATTACTTGAAATAACACTTGAAGATGTCATAATAGACATTGATTCCTCTTGGGTTGCAGAGATTGCTGGTAGCATAGGCTATCTCTGAGTTATATCTGCTATTACTTGTTTCCTGTGTATAACAACAGCACATGGGACAGCTTTCACAAAGATTCTTTACCTTTTTGGTTATCTTTCAGTACCTGATAGCTGGTTCCAACATTTTCTTTATTTATGGAGTTTATCTTAAAGGTAAAAAGCTCCTAAGATTGGTAACACGCACAGTCTGTGTCTGAATATGGTTTAATGAATGAGAAGAGATAGACTATACTTTTTAAAAGATCTTCTCACATACGCTATGACCAGTTTGTAAAGCAAGTGATATTTGTCTAACAACTATATAGTGGCAGTGCTGGCTTGAGGAGGAAGAATATAGTTTATAACTTTCTTAAGTAAACTAAACCAATTTTTGATCTCCTGTCTTTTGTTCAGTCACTTGTATGAGCAGAATCCTCTTACTCTTTCATTATATATAGGCAGGTGCCTCTCATGCATATTCTAGGACAAATCAAACGAGAAAGTAGACATATATGGGGATAATACTATAAAAATCTTGGAAAAATTATAATGCATATGATACAGTTGGTGTATCAAAATGTACATACACTGTCACTCATACATGTTCTATCTCCATCCAAAGAGAATTTGAGCTGTTATCTCTATTTTGATAGTTATGAGTCATACTGTGAAGGCTTTAACTCAGTTATAAATGTATAATATAATTATAGTTCACATTAGAGTACCTTTCTAGATAAGCTAGTGTGTTTACAGATTGATCGGTGGATTGAACCCAGGGAAAGAGGAATCTTGAATTTATAGTTAGTGTGTTAAAATTAGGTTGAAAGTTTGCAAACTTGGTTGATTTAAGCATACTGGCCTTAATACAGCTTTTCCTAATTATAAAATGAAATTTTTGCACTAAATTTACAAACTGAAGTATAAGAAACATTTTTTTCTAAAGTACTTTCAAGGAAAGAGAATTCTGAGCACATCAGATTTTTTTTTTTTAGTAACTGAGAAGGCACTGAATATTTCATTAAAAAAAAAAACCGTCAAACATTAATTCATCTCAGTTCCTCAGAAGTTAAAAATAGAATTACCATATAACCCAGTAGTTCCATTCCTAGGAATATATCCAAATAATTGAAACAAGTATTCAAACAGAATCTTGTACATGAATGTTTATATTTATAGCAGCACTATTTACAGTAGCCAAATGGTGGAAACAACTCAAATGTCCATCAACAGATGAATGTATAAACAAAATGTGACATATTCCAGGAATGGAATATTATTCAACCATAAAATGGAATGAAGTACTGATACATGCTGCAATATGGATGAATCTTGAAAACTGAAAGAAGCTAGACCCCAAAGGTCACATACTCTATGATTCCATTTATATGAAATATCCAGAATAGGTAAATCCAGAGACAAAAAGCAGCTGAGTGGTTGCCAGGGACTCAGGAGCGGGGGGAATGCGGAGTGACTGCGTAGTAGATACAGGGTCTCCTTTGGTAGTGATGAAAATATTTTGGAACTAAATAGAAGTGATGGTTGTACAACATTGTATATCTACCAAATAAAATGATTAATTTTATGTTAGTGAATTTCATCTCAGTAAAAACAGTTCATCTGAAAAATACCTTTTTCTCATAGATTCTTGATGTGCTTGCTATAAGTCATTATGATTTTAGACATACAGAAAGTTATATTTCATGATGTCTTGAAGTAGTTAGCCTTACTCTGTAATGAGAAGGGTATTGAAATTATTGATTTGATGAGGACAGGTGACAATTTAATTATGATGAAGAGAATAGATCACACTTATAGAAAGGCAAAAGTAGTGTTTTATTATACGTAAACTATTTGAGGCTTCCAAATGCAGCAATAACAAGAACAAAAAAAAACCCCCAAAAGGCAAAGATTGAAATGGTCCAGTTTTCCAGATATTCAATTTCTTGTCCTTACTCCTCAGTCTGTGCACTGGGACAGTTTATCGTGTTGTTCAGAATTAACAAGACTAGTTTTATGGATATTGTGAGACCTTGTCTTATTTCCAGGTTTCTCCCTTTCTCCTGGTAATCTGATACATCGGGTCCCCCCCCACCCCCCCACCCCGGGCTGCACAGCAGGAGGTGAGCGGCAGGCAAGTGAGCAAAACTTCATCTGCCGCTCCCCATGGCTTGCGTTACTGCCTGAACCATCCCTCACCCCCACCCCACCCCCATCTGTGGAAAAATTGTCTTCCACGGAACCGGTCCCTGGTGCCAAGAAGGTTGGAGACCGCTACACTACATGGTAGCAGTGACAGTTTCTGACAATAGTGGATGACATTAGGTGTTCTAAGTAGTGCTAACTCCTCCAAATAGCACAAGGCCTGTGAGAGGATGAGGCTGAAAGCACAGACTTCATTGGATGTATATAGGGTCTGGAATAGGATCGGGTTAGTAAGAGAGCTTACAAGAGCAGGATTAGGAACCAGGGAGTGAGTTAAGGCTATGAGGTGTTGGCTAAGAAATTCGTTCTCCTGATCATAGTAGTTCACATAATCAGAATATCCAAATAAATAAGATGTCAAGGGCTTCCCTGGTGGTGCAGTGGTTGAGAGTCCGCCTGCCGATGCAGGGGACCACGGGTTCGTGCCCCGGTCTGGGAAGATCCCACATGCCGCGGAGCGGCTGGGCCCGTGAGCCATGGCCGCTGAGCCTGCGCGTCCGGAGCCTGTGCTCTGCAACGGGAGAGGCCACAACAGTGAGAGGCCCGCGTACTGCCAAAAAAATAATAATAATTAAAAAAAATAAGATGTCAAATAAATTCCTTAGTGGAATCTAATGATTGCCATGTTATGGTATTAAAAAATCATTGAAATCCTTACTTGGAACTAATTACTTTATAGAATAGGAAAGATCTAGTGCAGGTTTTCATATAGATTTCCATTACTTTTTAAAATATATTGTGGTAAAATATATATAACCTGTAATTTACTATTTTAACCATTTTGAAGCATACAGTTTTAGTGTTATTACATACATTCACATTGTTGTGCAGCCACCAGCACTAACCATATCTAGAACTTTTTCATCAGCCCAGACTGAAACACTGTATGCATTAAACAGTAATTCCAGACTTCCCTGGTGGCACAGTGGTTGAGAATCCACCTGCCAATGCAGGAGACACAGGTTCGAGCTCTCGTCCGGGAAGAACCCACGTGCCGCAGAGCAACTAAGCCCGTGTGCCACAACTACTAAGCCCGTGTGCCACAACTACTGAGCCAGCGTGCCACAACGACTGAGGCTGTGCTCTAGAGCCCGTGAGCCCAGAGCCCGTGCTCCGCAACGAGAAGCCACCGCCACGAGAAGCCCTTGCATTGCAACCAAGAGTAGCCCCTGCTCGCCAAAACTAGAGAAAGCCTGCGCGCAGCAACGAAGACCCAATGCAGCCAAAAATTAATTAATTAATTAATTAAAAAAAAAAAAAACAGAAAGATCAATAGTCTGTAATAACCTATATGGGAAAAGAATCTGAAAAACAATGGATCCATGTATATGTGTAATTGAATCACTGTGCTGTACACCTAAAAGTAACACAACATTGTAAATCAACTATACTTCAATATAAAATAAAAATTATAAAAAAACAAAACAGTAATTCCCCATTCTCCTCTCCCCTCAGGACCTGGTAACCACTATTCTCCTTTGTCTGTTTGTCCTCTTGTGTCTGACTTATTTCATTTAGCATAATGCCTTAAAGGTTTCCACTTCTTTTTAAAATAAAGAGTATTATTATCTTACTGAACTGTCCAGTTAATTGCTGTCATAATCTTGAAATGTGTGAATATTTGATCTCATCTAGTCCTATGACTTCAGCTACTATGTAATGCTGACTACACTGAAATTTGTCTCTCTAGTCAGGATTTTTTTCTGGATCTTTAGATTCATCATGAAATGCTTACTTGGCTTCTCCACATGGATATCTAATAAGAACCTTAAATTTAATACATATGACCAAACCACAAATCTTGATTTCCTTCCCCCCCAAATCGGCTTCTACTCCAACTTCCCTCACTTAACCTAAACCACTTAAAGCTAGAAATCCAGGAATTATCCTTGATTATTTTCTCTTTTACCCTTTCTTCCCTCCTCTACCGTTGTAGTTTCCTATATATTTACTACATAAATAACTTTAAAAAACTCACTGTTAATGATAGTCATTTGCATACTTGACACATGATTCCAATTGTCCTTTCACATACTGTATTTCATATATTTTTAACAGTCGCTCTATTGGAGATTTAAAATTTTTCTTTGGATAAATATTTTTAATGTAGGTTATTACTAAAAGCTGTGGTGGGGTGCGGAGAGTATGTATGAAAGTAATTTTGCAGCCATGTCTGCTGGCCTTCTGGTTCTGCCATTGTGTAGTATATCCTAAATCTGCCCGCTTCTCTTCATCCTAGTCCAGGTCACCATTATTTGTTGCTTCAAGTACTATAAAATAGTCTCCTCCTGTTTCCCTTCTGTTGTTTTCCTATCATCTGTTCTCCAGCAGCAACCAGAGTGATGTTTGAAAATTTTTTAAATTTTTGATAGTTAATAGATTCAGAGGAAGTTGCAAAGATAGTACAGAGAGGTTGCTTGTACCTTCTCTCAGTACCCCCCCCCTTTTGGTTACACCTTCTGTGACTATAGAACATTGTCAAACGCAGGAAATTAACATTGGAATAAAGCGTGAATATAATTCTATGTCATTTTATCACATGTGTGGATTCATGTAACCACCAGTGCAGTCAGGATAAAGAGCTACTCAGTTGCCACAAAGAGACCCCTCGCATGCTACCCCTTTATAAGTCGTCCCTGCCTCCTTACCTCCCACTATCCCTGACCCCTCACAGTGATATTTTTAAAACATGAATCAGATCATATTACCTCCTGCTTCAGAGCTACCATAACTGCTTCCAATCTCAGAGTGAAATCTCAGACTTCTGTGGTGACATATAAATCTGCTTCTCTCTCTGATCTTACTTAATAACACTGTTCCCCCCACAATTATTACTATAGCTACACTTGCTTTCTGTTTCTCTGATGCAGTGGTTCTCAAAGTGTGACCCCTGGACGAGTAACATCAGCATCACCTGGGAATTTGTTAAAGATGCAAATTTTTGGATTCCATGCCTGACTTACTGAATCAGGAGGTCTGGGGGTGGGACCCAGAAATCTTGTGTTTTAACAGGTCTTTGAAGGTGATGCTGAAACATGCTAAAGTTTGAGGACCGTTGCTCTAATAAGTCAAACTCTTTGCCACATGCTGACTTCTCCAGTAGCCTTTCTCTTTGTCTGGAATATCTTCTAACCCACCACTCACCCATCTTCCTATGACTGGCTCTTTCTTGCATTTATATTTCTTTTGAAAATACCTCTACAGAGAGAACTTTTTTCAACATTCCAGTGTAAAATAACCACTCATTTATTTTCTACTACATCTCTCTAATCTTTTGCATATTACCTGTCATTATCTGATATTTTTCTTATTTATTAGTTTCTTATCTTTTTTCCCCTTCAATAGATTTTATAGTTTCAAAGAGTAGTACCTTGTTTGTTTTGTTTACCTCTTCATGCCCAGGGCCTGGAAGAGTGCTTGTCAAATGGTAAGCACACATTAAATATCCCCTGAATAATTCATTGTATTTATGATCTCTGTTTTTTGTTTTTTTGCAATATTCCCCAGTACTGTAAAGCTATGTTTCCCAGGATAACTTCAGAGAGCAACTAAAACAAATGTCTCTAGGCAGAATATTTATATATTATGATTCCAGATATGAAATATTATAACCTAGAAAGAGACGATGTTTCTTATAGTTCTAGCTTGTATCCCCGAGTGTTTGTAACTAATTTATATGTTTATGACAGATACCCTCTCCCCATTCATTATTAAATCATTGTTTGTTTTGCTAGGCTTAGGTTAAGATTCCCAAATCTTTGATCATCTAGCTACTGCCAAGTAATGTACAGGCATGGGACATGGACTGATGTTCTGCATTACTAGTTATGCATTTCCCCTACCTCCAGTCTGGTGTTCTACCCAGAGTAGATGACCTAGGCCTTGTGTGATCCTTGAGGGCTCTTTTGCCCCATCCTCCATCTCTCTCCTCCTTTTAGGCAGCCATTATTAGTCGAGGCACAAGCCCAGTGGCCTTCTTGGCTCATTTTTCATAAGCCCATGCCATGGCCTTTCTTGTTCTGTGGATCTGAACCACCCGGTCCTGCCATTGTTCTCTGTGTCTGATAAACCTTTACATGTAGAGGAATCTCCTCATCAGGAAATAATCCTTACTCCTGATTATCAACTACAAAAGAAGAGCCAGCTGCATGTTAGAGGAGAAGATACTCAGAGAAGCCCACTTCCTTTTAAAATTCCTGATTACTACCAGTAAAAACGTAATTCTAATACAAAAGACTGATTGTGTGTCACAGAAGACTTCATGTCCTTAACAGTTATCAAAGCTCTTCTTTGGAGGTGGAAAGGTGTCATGAGATTCCCTATAAACATTATAAAACAGGGTTTCCCCCATTTAGAATTAAATAATTTTAAAGTATTTTTGTAATGTTTCTGCATGGTTATAGGCCTATTTTTTAAAAAAACTCTTTATAGTAAAAAAAATTCCAAATTTGAGGTAATAAATTTCAGAACTTCTATATTGATCTGTACTTAAGTACTTCTGTTTTATTTACTAACTTGACATACTTTTTTGAATGTCTGGCAAGTAGGGATATAAGTTACTTCAGGCCAGGACCATGTCTTTTATATTCTACAGCATGCCTAATCATAAAGCCTATATGAGGCAGTCAGTAAACGTAGAATTATGGAAACAGTCTTGAGATGTATTAAACAGATCAAAAATCTTTGGGCTATATTAGTAATTTTGTGATTGCTAACCAGTTTTGACTATATTAAAAATCGGTAATTAAGTTACTAGATCAATTCCAAATAGTGAAGAATTTTCTGTATTTTTTCATAGAAATTATTTTAATTCTAGTACTTTATATACATAGCCAAAGAAATGAGGTTAAATGTAACGATCTCTATCATAATCTTTTGTTTTGTTTTCTCTCTTGCTTTCTCAATCCTTCTCATGTGATCCTGGATGGAATGATTTTTGGATACTCTGAACCACAGAGCCTATCGTGAAGAATGGCAGACCTCCAACCTCTCACAGTATGCATTCCTTCCTCCACCAGTACACAGGGTCCTTCAAGAAGCCCCCATTGCGGAGACCACATAGCGTTATTGGAGGAAGCCTTGGCTCCTTCATGGCAATGCCCAGAAATGGAAGCAGATTAGGTAATTTGTGTTTTTAAAAATTTTCTGACTGTAGCTTATGTCCATAGCTAGGTTTTAGTTGTATGCAAGTCAGTCAGCCTTTATTATCTAGTTTTTTTTGTAAGGTAAAAATTAAGTTGAGAACAAGAGAGCAGAAAGATGGAAGGGTCTAGAGAGGCAGTAGTGCTGACACTACAGAGGAGTAATATTTGAAAATTTGTCCATCAGGAAGAAAACAAAGCCCTTAAGAGGTGGATGCAGGATTTCAAGATGAATAGCAGTTTGAGATGGTGCTTAATTTAGGGTCATACTTAGTAACTCCAGATTATCACCATTTGATAGCTTAGTGTAATAATTAGTATATATGATGATTACCTGAGTTGTTATTCTTACATCACTGTGTCATTTTAAATATCTAGGAAAAATATATATCTGCAAGTTTCTGTTTATTTCTCTGGTCTTTTCTGATGGTTTCTTATTTATTTATCATGTTTTGTTTTTAAAATGATTTTAAGTATAATTATTTTATAGTCTTATGACATAATTATATTTACTGAAGTTCCTGAGGGTTTTATTCTGCTTCTTGCTTTATCTGCTTACTCTAGACATAGTAGATTATTTTCTCATGTGTTTGGTTAATTTTAGGAGGATGAGCTTATTATCTAGAGGGGGGTTTTGTCTGTGGCTTACACTGGTTCATGAGAGATGATGGTTAAAATTTTCAGAAATTTTGCAAGCTGATTGTTAAACATAGCCATTATTAAAATTTAAATTATATACACTTACAATTAAGTAAACTAAATTAAAAACAAAGGTAATGAATACTCAAAAGTCATTGTTTCCTAATTATTTTACTACACTTTACTGTTGTCTATCTTTGGGGGTTATTTATTTCTATTACATCTGGATACTCAAAATACTGTGTCATGGTGTGCCCATTTCCCAACTTCATGTTCAGTGATGCCATGTGGGTAGCTTGAGGTTGGCCATGAACGGAGTATTTACCCCACAGAAATTGGAAAACACTTCAAATGAGGGCTTAATTTATTGTTCTCTTGATTGTCTAGACTAGGGGTTGGCAAATTTTTTCTATAAAAGGGCTAGGCAGTAAAAATTTTTGAGGTTTTGTGGGCCATATATGGTCTGTTGCATAATATTCTTTTTAAAATAATTCTTTAAAGATGCCAAAACCGTTTTTAGCTCAGGGCCATACAAAAACAGGTCACATATGCTGATCCTTGGGCTAAACTTAAGAAAGTGATGTTGAAAATGTTAGTAATGCGGATTAAATTTAAAAGTGTGTTATCTTTCTGTAGCTGTTACATTGTGAATTACACAAAGATTGAGCCATTTGAGAAGTAAATATTCTTCAGTTACTCAAAAACTATTACCTGATTCAGAAAAGAAGTTGCTCATACCAGTGACAAATGAGTAAAGTCTTGACATAAGCCTCCATCATTTCACTTTTGTCTTGTTGACGGAAATGAAAATACCAGCTGGTATTCATGTCGGAACTATACCTGCTCGGTAATGACATGAGCTGTTTCTTGGTTGAGTCAGATGCTACTCAAGTATTTATTCATAGTCTGAGATTAATATGCTCCTTTGTAGTCCTCATGCAGAAGAGCAGATTTCTTTTTTAAGTCTGCCTTTTACTGAAGATGTAGCTCTTTGAGAGTCTCGTGCCTTTCTAAGGGAGCTCTCATTTGCAGGTGGGACACCCGAGGCTTCATCTTTTATCTCATTGTGGCTGCTAAATCTAAGCACATTCTTACCAAGATAAGAAGCCCATCCCAAGAAAGTGACAGAGTCAATTTTTGCATAACAACTTTGGACTTTCAGTTCTCTCTTTGTCTTTGCTTCCTAGGTATTAAACATATATTCATGCAAACTTAGCTATACATTTTAAAGTATATTTTAATTCAACATTTCCTTGAGGAAGGAAGATTTTTAAATTTTGCTGGAAGTGGAAGGCATGGTTAAATTATCTTTAACATTTTAAAAGTGTGGCAGTAAAGAATGCTTGGCCTCAGATGTATTAAATACCATTGGATTAGGAATCAGTCACCCAATAAATACATTGACTTTCACTGCCATGTTAATATTTTGTTCAGATGGGATAAAATTTCTCCAGAAATCTCTGTGTCATTGAAGTATATTCTTAAATTATATATTGGTTTATTAAAAACCATTATTACTATTTGCAGCTGCTTATCAGTGTGAATAAGAATTTTCTCAGTAATGTGTTACCAAGACAAAATACAGAAATGTATGAATTCTAAGACTAATTTGATGAGACCCTGGAGTTCAGTTTTTTTGTTAAACAGTTCTTATATTTGTATAAGTAAATGTTAACTAAAAGTTCAAATTTATAATTATGAAATACTATTTTTATTTATTTTACATGTTGATATTTCATATAACATTTCATTTGAAAGAAAAGGTCCAGTTGTTTAGTCCATTCTTTGATTCTTTTTAGTTAATATTTAATTCAGTAGAATATTTGTTGAGCCACCTACTAAGTATCATGAACTTTGTTCGGTTCTAGGAATAGAAGAGTGAATAAGCCAAATTCTTCCCCCAAGGATCTTGTAACTTGGTGTAAAATAACGTGAACCAAAAAATGCTCTTCAGTGCAGTAGGTGTGCTAGGTGTGGGTTCAGTAGTCATCTGTGTCTGAGAGTAGAAAAGACTTCACTGAGTGCTGATGACATATGTGCATAGTTTTGAAGAATGGGTTCACCAAATTGATAAAATGAAGAAAGGCATCTCTTACAGATAAGAAAAAAAAAAGCTTGTTAAAGCACTGCAGTGTGAAACAACATGATACTTTTGGGGGAGTGAATAATTCTGTGGAGAGGACTGGTGGCAAGAGATGTGTTTGAGATCTAGCATTTGTTTCTGGTGGGCTGCTCTAGATGAATTAGAGGATGATTGACCAATGCAAATTTATGAGCAGATACACAAGTATACAAGTATGTTTTTAATATTCCCAAATGGAATTAATCTCCCTCCCCTCTACTCCCATTTATCTTTTATCCCTATTTTAAAAATATCATAATCCACCTTGTATTGTAAGTGAAGTATGTTTTGGCCCCCAGTAGATTTTGTGGTACTTGTTTTGTAGTTACGATACAAAGTAGATACTCAGTGAATACTTTTTGAATTGTTGTTTTTTAACACAGGGGGGTGGGAAGCTGCATTAGCAGCTGTAAAACAGTTTTTAAAAAGAATATTCAAAGAACCAGTTCATTTGGCTATAGACCCAATAGCCCATTATTTCATGGAAAGAATACTAAACTAAATAAAAGACCAGGTTTCTATTTTAGGTCTGCCTTTAAGCTCTGTGACCTTTGAAAGTCATTTAACCTTTCAAGGTCTCAGTTTCCACACCTGGAAAATAAGAGAATTGACTAAAATAATCCTCGAGTGTTATTTTCGGTCTCTAATTTTAATATTCAACTCTTGGTAATAACTTGAATGTTAGTTTTTTAGAATAACTTTTCATAATCTGAGAGCATAGAAGGATTTATACTACTGTTTTAGGACATTTGTTCTAAGTGTGCAGTTTTTATTAACTGCCCATCTGTGGTACCCAGAATGTAAAAGACTTCTTATGCTATGATTTTTATGTGTTGGCTGTCTACATCTTAACCTGTGGTGATAATAAATTAAGTGATATAGTAGAATTTAATACATCTCTTCTAAGATAAATAATGTTTCATTTTCTGATACAGATATTGTTCATGAAAATCTAAAAATGGGATCAGATGGTGAGAGTGACCAAGCTTCTGGGACATCATCTGATGAAGTCCAGTCACCTACGGGTGTTTGTCTTAGAAATCGTATACATAGACGGATCTCAATGGAGGTACCATTTAAAAAATACAAATATGCCTGTGTTTGTACGTAAACATATATATGTATAAATTTGCATATATAAATGTGTGTGTGTGTATATATATATACATATATATATGTATGTATGTCAAACAGAATAAATGCCTATTTGAAAATGTTGATTAGGGCAGTGACACCTGTAAGAAAGTTGTTTCTTTGCATTAGCAAAAACTAGTCTGTGAATATTATTTTTTTCTAATTATCTACTATACCAAGGCAAGTATACATTAATTATACTTAAACATTCCGCAAAATACTATGTAGGGTCTCTGTAAGGGATATGTGGATTTTCAAAAGTTTCAGAAATCCAGGATGATACATTAGGAAAGTCTTCTTTGTAGAAAATATTTTAATTATATTTTTGAGATTCACCTAGATACTACAAATTTTATAAATATTTTATTTCAGATTTCAAAAGGTATACATAAAATAAGCACCAGCTTTTTTTCCTTGCTTTATATTATAAATATGGATATCACTTCCTTTATGGTTTATTACACCTACTGATCTCTGTAGCACATATAAGTTATTTCTCCTTGTAAAAGGATGAAGAGCTCATTTCCTTTTCTTTGTCAATGTTATGTATAACCTTGAGAACAGAAGTTGATTATGAATATTATTATTTCCATATATATTGTAGATTAAAATAATTTTCTCCAAAAAAATTGAACATGTTTTAAAATAAGAATATTGTTGTTTTTTGAGTGCTATTGAGTTAATGATGATTAGGGTATTTATCCTATTGGTTGATTGTATTTTCACTGATCAAAGATTGCTTCTGAATCAGTTACAGAAAACAGTATCAGTTTCTAAATGGTAAAAATAGCATTTTCAACTACTGAAATCAACCTGATATCTGTTTATATCACTGTATAAATTATATCACAGTAGTAATAAAAGGGCTTCGCTGGTGGCGCAGTGGTTCAGAATCTGCCTGCCAGTGCAGGGGACACGGGTTCGAGCCCTGGTCCGGGAAGATCCACTTGCCGCGGAGCAACTAAGCCCGTGTGCCACAACTACTGAAGCCTGTGCGCCTAGAGCCTGTGCTCCACAGCAAGAGAAGCCACGGCAATGAGAGGCCTGCGCACCGCAACAAAGAGTAGCCCCCGCTCGCTGCAACTAGAGAAACATTGCACACAGCAACAGACCCAACGCAGCCAAAAATAAATAAATAAAATAAATAAATTTATTTAAAAAAATAGTAATAAAAATATTATTTTTCTTCACCATATATGTGATTTTCTTTATCATATGTTTAAAAATTTTATTTAATATTAGGATCTATGTCTGGACTTTCTCATTCTTCCATTGAGCTATATATATTTTTCCCCCAAAGAGACAAACTCTTGGTTATGTTTTTTTTTATTGTATAATTTAGTATCTGGAAAGACTTCTTTCTTAACACCCACGAACCCCCACATATATACTTTTACTTATTTGAGAATGTTCCTGGATATTTTCTATTTATTCATCTAGACAAATTGTAAACATTTTGTTTCGTTCCAAGAATAATCTGACTGTGATTTGTTTAGGGTTATGTAAAATATAAAACTAATATGGGAGGATTATCATCATTTTAATTCTCTTATCATTTGAGAACATAATATAAATCTATACTTAAGCCATATATCTCTCAATAAATATGTATACAGTTCCTATACATCTCAATTTTGTTTCATGGTTTGGTTACTATTCTGAACAGTAGGGATTTATTTTTAAAGGATTTATGTTTCTTGGTGTGATAATATAGGCAAGATCTCTTTTTATGTTTCTCCCAGTTCACATAATACAGTGAAATAGAAATGCCTTTTACTTACTTCTTTCCATTGGCATAGCAATAATAAAATATTTCAACTGTCTCACTGTTTTGCATGCAAAATCATACAATATCCACTTGGTTATTTAAACCAATCGCATTTTGTGGTAGACTTTGCCTATTCTTACTATGGTATAATAATGTCAAAATTATTCCCATGTTGAATTTATCAGTGAAGGGACTCAGAAATAACTGGGTTGTAGAATACCATTTCTGTTAAACTATATTGTATAATTTTGCTTACAGTAAATAAATACATTGGCATTCAGTATATTATATATAATCAATGTAGGTAACTTTACAATTGCAATAAAACTTTATAGTTATTGATCACTAAGAAATAATATGTTAGAGCCCATGAATCCAAAAGTAAAATGCCCTTGTCTTTTCTGTTTGTGGTTACCTACAAATATCTTTTTTTCCTGCTTTTTTAAAGGATTTAAATAAGCGGTTATCACTGCCTGCGGATATCAGAATACCTGATGGGTATCTTGAAAAGTTGCAGATAAACAGTCCACCATTTGATCAACCAATGAGCCGAAGGTCTCGGAGAGCTTCCTTAGTAAGTTTTTAAGTCTACTATACCTGCACCATCAGATCTGGTTGTTTGATTTTCTGGGTATAAACATTTTATATTAATTTTTATATTTAATTGTTGAATAGCTAAAGTTCATTATGTTGCTTTCTGGATTTTGTCATTTTCCCTTCTTAAGGGTTTAAAGATATTATATTCGAATAGAATTTAAGGTATATTTTATTTTTTGGTAAATTTTACTGATACATGCTAGATGTACAGAATATGTACTAGGTATGTTAGTATTTATTACTATATACTAGATATACAGAAAAGTACATAAACCATAATTGTATAGCTCCATGAATTTTTGTAACGTTAACATACCTGTGTAACAAGTACCCAGATAAATGAAATTCCAAAAATCCCAGAAAACCTGTCCTGCCACTTCTTTGTTCACTTTCTACCCTCATTTCCTCAACTTTAGCCATTATCCCTGCCTTCTAATGCCAAAGATTAGTTTTACCTATATGTTTCCCACTGTTTTGATTATATTATGTTTATAGTGTTTTAGTATCAGGAAAGATTTCTTTATTCTCATTTACATACACATTCTTATTTATTTTAAAAATGCATTTGATATTCTTTTTCTGATTATTCTTAAACTTTTGAACTTTATATAATTATGAATATACAGATTATTAAAATACATTTTATTGAAATATATAAAAATGTGTATTTATACAAGTTTATATATATAGTATACAATAAATATCCTATTATGTATGTATTATGTATGTACACAATGTGTATTCTTTTGTGATTGACTTCTTTTGTTCAGTGTTGTGCTTGTTTTTCATTTAGGTTATTGCATGTGGTTATGTAATTCATTTGTTCTTTTTGTTGTGTGGTTTTCCATTGTGTGAGTATGCTATATTTTATCCAGTCTTCTGTTGATGGACGTTTACATTTGAGTTATTTTTAGTTTTGGCTATGATCAAATATTGCTTCTATCACTATTCCTGTCCATGTGTTTCGGTTAACATATGTAAGCATTTCTGTTGGTTGCGTATCTAGGAGTGGAATTGTTGGATCAGATTGTATGCATATATTCAGCTCTTCTAGGTATTGTCAAAATAGTTTCCAAAGTGATTATACCATTTTACACTGCCATCACCAGAATATGAGAGTTCTAGTTGCTCTCCATGCAGTTTTTTTTTTTAAATTAATTTATTTATTCATTTTTGGCTACGTTGGGTCTTTGTTGCTGTGCACAGGCTTTCTCTAGTTGCGGCGAGTGGGGGTTACTCTTTGTTGCAGTGCACGGACTTCTCATTGCTGTGGCTTCTCTTTGCGGAGCACAGGCTCTAGGCACGCGGGCCTCAGTAGTTGTGGCTCGAGGGCTGTAGAGCACAGGCTCGGTTTAGGCATGTGAGATCTTCCTGGACCAGGGATTGAACCCGTGTTCCCTGCATTGGCAGGCGGATTCTTAACCACTACGCCACCAGGGAAGCCCCTCTCCATTCGATTTTCTGATACTGTTTCTTCTTCTTCTTTTTTTTTTTTTTTTTTTTTTTTTTTGTGGCACGCGGGCCTCTCACTGTCATGGCCTCTCCCGCCGCGGAGCACAGGCTCCAGAAGCACAGGCTCAGCGGCCCTGGCTCACGGGCCCAGCTGCTCTGCGGCATGTGGATCCTCCCAGACCAGGGCACAAACCCGTGTCCACTGCATCGGCAGGCGGACTCCCAACCACTGCGCCACCAGGGAAGCCCTCTTCTTTTTTTAAAAAAATTTTTTTAAACTTTTCTGGTGAGTGTATAGTGCTGTATCATTGTGGTTTTATTTTTCATTTTCCTGATGCCTTAAGTTGAACACCTTTCTAATATTTATTGGCCATTTAGATATCCTCTTCTTTTTTTTTTTTTTTTTTTTTTTTGCGGTACGCGGGCCTCTCACTGTTGTGGCCTCTCCCTTTGTGGAGCACAGGCTCTGGATGCACAGGCTCAGTGGCCATGGCTCACGGGCCTAGCCGCTCCGTGGCATGTGGGATATTCCCGGACCGGGGCACGAACCCATGTCCCCTGCATCGGCAGGCGGACTCTCAACCACTGCGCCACCAGGGAAGCCCAGATATCCTCTTCTTTGAATTAAGTGTTCAAGTCTATTATCTCTTTACTCTTGGACTTTCTGCCTTTTTCTTATTGGTTTGTTCGGAATTCTTTATACATATAAAGGACCTTTGTCAGTTACATGTCTTGCAAATATCTTCTCCCAATCTGTAGCAGTTGACCCAGCACTGCTTATTGAAAGGATAGCTTTCCCCATTGCGTTGTCACCTTTGACATAAATTGAGATGATTGTGTATGTGAGGATCTGTTTTGGATGACTTTAGTTCTGTGGTAGAAGAATATATAAAGTGCTATGAGACAATTAAAGAGACAGCAAGTAAAATGTCTTTGCACATCACAGGCTTACAGAGGTGATAGTGCTTAAGCTGGCTCTAGAAGGATGGGTAGTTATTTGACATTCACCATTATACAACAAGGTTAAAGTGTAATATCAACTTGACTTTGGTATAGGTTTATGATCATCATAGTTTTGTATCACTGCTTAAGACATTTTTATTCAAATAACTTTGTCATTTAATTACCAGCTTGCAAGTATTCTTTGGTTATCGATTTTTATTACAGATCGGTACTTAAGATAAGTTTTGGAGTTAGTAAATATTTCAGATTGGGACTAAAGGTATGGTTTAATCACCAAAGCTATCATCTAAGACCTGTCTTTTTCAGTGTACATGAAATTAAGGAAAACAGTGCCCTCTAATGAATGTTAAGTGACTGGAGTTTTCATTGTGTTGAGTGTTCCTAGCTACCTCCCTTGCTTTTTGATCTGAAATGGCTTATAGATTTCAGATTAATCATGCCAGCTGTGTTTTGGTTTCTATTGATTCATCCTTTTCATTATCTATCTACCTTATTTACTAAAGCCATGGTTTCTTTGAAGTATATTAGAAAATTATTCTTCAATACCCTAGGTTTATATGTGAAGGGGAAGGATTAGGGAATGCATGGAAAGGAGATGGGAAAAGAAAAATATTCTTCACATTTGTTAGAGCTCATGTTTCCATGGATGATATACTCTTTATCTTAAAAAAAAGTTTTTCAAGACAAAATATAAAATTTTGTCTTTTTAAAAGGATAAAACTTTTTTTGTTTTTAATAGCAGTGTATTATAAGTAGGGTAGTAAAAATAACATAAATCCTTTGTTTGAGTAAGAAATAAGAAACCAGTCAGAGAGTTCATTTCTGGTAGAGAAAGACATACAATAGGGCTGATTGGTTCTTCTGTGAATTTATGATCACCAGCCTCAGTTGGATTCTCAGTATGGCTTGGCTACCCTATTGTATTGTATTTCTCTGGTTAATTCTTTCCCTCTCTAAGCAGATGACCTCTCCCACTACATGACAAAGAGAGAAGCCACTAACCAGAAACCCTCTCATTTTCTGAATTACACTAATTCTCCTCTTTCCTTTCTTTAATATTGAGGAATTGTCCTTCTTCCTATCCCATCTCCTCAGGATGCTTAGAATATTTGTTATTCCTATACACTAATGTATAGTCAGTTTCCCTCTCTTGCTGAATCCTTTCTATTGGCTTTTTTTTTTTTTTTTTGCGGTACGCAGGCCTCTCACTGTTGTGGCCTCTCCCGTTGTGGAGCACAGGCTCTGGACACGCAGGCTCAGTGGCCATGGCTCACGGGTCCAGCCGCTCCTCGGCATGTGGGATCT
>NC_041219.1:29780505-29811359 GCF_002837175.3 Physeter macrocephalus | reverse complement strand
GGCATGTGGGATCTTCCCGGACCGGGGCACGAACCCGTGTCCCCTGCATCGGCAGGCGGACTCTCAACCACTGCGCCACCAGGGAAGCCCTCTATTGGCTTTTTATTTAAATAAGTTTTTTTATTTCAGAGTAGTTATAGATTTACAGAAAAATTTAAAAGATCATATAGAGAGATACCACATACTCAGTTACCCCTGTTATTAACATTTTACATTACTTTAGTACATTTTTCACAACTAAGGAAACCAATATTGGTACATTACTATTAATTAAACTCCATACTTTGTTCAAATTTCCCTAGTTTTCCACTAATATCTTTCTTTCCCCAGGATCCCATCCAGAACACCACATTACATTTAGTCATTCTATCTCACGTTAAAGATATTGGTTATTAGGTTGGTGAAGTGTTATTTAATACTCATTTATAGTTGATAAGAAATGGAATATTCTAACTCTTAACATACTGAGTTAAACATTAGACTAGTGGGAAAGCCCATAGGCAGATAGTGATTTGTTAGAGCATTGTTGCACTTACAGTGATGGCATGCCCCGTGGAAGTTTTGTAAGAGTGTTAAATGCAGCTTTAGTAGACTTAAGTCTATATATGAAAGTTTGTCTCATTTTATTGAAGTTTAAGTTATACACATTTTAAGAATCTTCCTCTTCCTAAACAATGAGTTTTGGATTCCTCATTCATGACTTTACCAATATATATCATATGTAGTCCTTGTTTCTAAGAACAGGTGAGAAAATAGAGTATCAAGTCCTGATGTCTCTCAGAAATAATAAATATATTATGTGGTGTGGAAGTGAGGTTCAAAGTCCACCCACAACTTAATTTGCCTTTGGCATATTATGGACAGGGTTAAGGTAGTATCATGATGATGATGACAGCACATTTTTATAAGACAAATGATCAAGTAGAATAGAGATTCTCAGTCTCTTTTCTGCCCCCCACATATCTAAGAACACATTTCTGTCAGTAACAGTAACTCGGTAAATCTCACAAGGAGGGAAATGGATGTTTGAAAATTCTCTCTTTGCCCCCAGTGTTTCTTATGTACACATTCACTTTTAGAATGCCATCTATAGAACTTTTGCATGTATCCAGTTGTTTTGAAGCTCAATTAGAACTGCATTGCCAACGTGTTAATACATCTTTATAACTTTGATAGAGTGATTATATTGCCAGAGCCAAAGTAATCAAGAAATACCCCATAATACTTGATGCTACTTACGAGTTACCCTGAATTATAGGAATCTGGCTGTTATAAATTATATTTTTAATTTTCATGTGCTTATGGTATGAGCTGATTGAACAGGAATTTGCTTGGTTTTCCAAAAAGCCAAGTATTCTCTTAGAGCAATGAAGTATGAGAAAAAAATTATCTTTGTTTGGAAAGCAGAATTAAGGAAATGTTTATGTTGTATTAAAATACAAAGCTTACTGTTCCATTCCTTGAGCTGTTATTTCTGTTTTTATGAGACTTTAAAAATATTCTAAAGTAATTTAGGATGGAACTCAGTCTAGATTGTGAACTTATGAAAGCAGGAATCATATCTGTCTTCTTCACTATATCCCCAGTACCTAGCATTGTGCTTGGTAAATATTGAATAAATGAGCTTTGTCCTCTGTCCTCTGAATAATTTCCGTAGGAGAGCGTGTCAACAAGCTAGTCATTATATCTATTGTTAATCTTGTCATGTTCAGCAGATAAAAATGCAAGCAAAATTTTCTAGAAATTCCATATAAAGATTCAGTAAGTAATATTTGGATGTAATTATTAAATCCTAAAGGTTGGGAATCATTAAAATGTTGTGAGGTTGGGTACACTTTACTCTGAATTGGGTTGTGGCAGATAATTCCAGTATTTACCTTCTTTTTAAAAAGCAGACTTTCAGCATATTTTAATGATCTCACTAAGTTTCATTCTTTGAAGAGTGACTCTTCATAATGTTAATTTTTGATGCATCTCTTACAGTTTATTCCTTATATACTTTATATGATACAGTAAATCTCTACAACATTTTTATCTTTATAATCTTGAATTTATAGTTCATTTATACACTCTCTAAAGCAAATCTCAGCATTTTTGTCATAGTCACCATTGGACCAAAGTGTACTTGATCTTTTAAGGGCATGCTAGTATTTATTCACTTAAGGTAAAAGAATGAATAAGAAAATTTCCCAACTCCTGATAAGAAAAAGTTCCCAGGAATTCCCTGGTGGTCCAGTGGTTAGGACTCTGTGCTTTCACTGCTGAGGGCACAGGTTCAATTCCTGGTCAGGGAACTAAGATCCCACAAGCCACGCAACTAGCCCCACCCCCAAAAAAGTTCCTAGCTTGTAGTTATATTTTTCTATGTGCTTCTTATTGTTACAGATGACAACATTTTTATTATATTTTTGGGGGGGACGTTTATTATTTCGTTCATACTAGTTTCCATTTATTCTTTAAATATAGTTCTTTTTTCCGTCATAAAGAAATGTGATATGAGACTTAAAATTCATGGCAGAATAGTTCCATGTTTGTGAATTTAATCACCTGAATTCTAGAGATAGGTATAAGAAAATAAACACATTCTATCGTAGTTTATGTGACCTTGGTAATTAGCCATTTTTTAAGTGTTAAGATAATATGTAAATAGACTATAAAAACATGCAAAGTCAAAAGGTTATTCAGAATCAGGTTCTCATGCACCAGATGGTGGGCAGTTTGCCACATTTTCCATGTTAAAATAAAAAACTCCATTTGTATTTAGCAAGTGTTGTCTAGTGTAGTTTTACCTTATTATTCTGTATAATAATTATTATTTTTTATTTTATTTATTATTATTATTATTTTTGCGGTACACGGGCCTCTCACTGTTGTGGCCTCTCCCGTTGCGGAGCACACGCTCCGGGCGCGCAGGCTCAGCGGCCATGGCTCACGGGCCCAGCCGCTCCGCAGCACGTGGGATCTTCCCAGACCGGGGCACGAACCCGCGTCCCCTGCATCGGCAGGCGGACTCAACCACTGCGCCACCAGGGAAGCCCTCTGTATAATTATTGATGATAGAAAGCAAGGACTTAATATCTGTGAGTCATATACAAGATAGTGCATGGGTGGATGGTGCATGATGGTTCCAAAATTTCACTTTTTTAATTAAATTTTTTAAAAAAATACCATATATAAAAAAAAGTCTTTAAGAGTGCAGAAAGAAGCAATTTTTCAGTCATTCAATAATACTGCCTGTGACCACAGTTTTCATTAGTTTACCAAAATTGAATTAAGTACTATTAGATACGCAGTTTTCCTCATGGCTTTTATTTTATTTTATTTTAAATTTATTTATTTTATTTATTTATTTTTGGCTGTGTTGGGTCTTCGTTGCTGCATACGGGCTTTCTCTAGTTGCGGTGAGCTGGGGGCTACTCTTCGTTGCGGTATGTGTGCTTTTTATTGCGGTGGCTTCTCATTGTGGAGCACAGGCTCTAGGCACGCGGGCTTCAGTAGTTGTGGCACGAGGGCTCGGTAGAGCACAGCCTCAGTAGTTGTGGCGCACGGGCTTAGTTGCTCTGCAGCATGTGGGATCTTCCTGGACCAGGGCTCAAACCTGTGTCCCCTGCATTGGCAGGCAGATTCTTTTTTTTTTTTTTTTTTTTTTCCTCTGGTACGTGGGCCTCACTGTTGTGGCCTCTCCCGCCATGGCTCACGGGCCTAGCCACTCCATGGCATGTGGGATCTTCCCGGACCAGGGCATGAACCCGTTGTCCCCTGCACTGCCAGGGGACTCTCAACCACTGGCCCACCCAGGGAATTCCCTGCATGGCTTTTAAACATAGCCCCCTTATAAGGATTACTTCAATTTCTCCTTGTACCTTCTGTCCCAGTACATTTTTTTAAAAATATTTATTTATTTATTTTGACTGCACCAGGGCTTAGTTGTAGCCCACGGGATCTTCGATCTTCATTGTGGCATTCGGGATCTTTAGTTGTGGTGTGCAGGATCTTTAGTTGCAGCATGCTCTCAATCCCTAAATTTTTATCACTTTGTTTTTTCTTTTTTTCCTAAATCTTTTGTGTTAGTGTTTTTTGTTCTGTTTGTTTTTAGTTTTTAAATACTGGGTTTCTATTACATATTTTAGTATTCCATCTATCTCATTTACTGACTCCATAGAAAGTAGGCAAACAATCTCAAGGTTTAAAAGCAATGGTTTTAAGAACTCACTTTTAAACCCCTTTTTTGGGGATGGAGGGGACTGATTTAGATTTATATTGCTTCTTCTGTGTTAGCCATTTCCTGATTCATAATAGAGTGTGACTTGCAGTTGTCTTTTTTATTATATTTTAGTGGGAAAACCTGAAATAAATAGTATTTTGTTCTTTGCAGGCCTTCCTAGGGAACACAAAGATTGGTGAAGGAAAATATGTAGGAAAATTATTTATTTTGCAGTTTTGTTAAAAAGAAAATCATGTAGTTACCTTTTATAAAATTCTTTAGTATCTTAAAATGCCTGTAGTATCTTAAAATCTCAGGATCTTAAAATAGGACAAAATTTTTTCATAGAATTTTTTCTAATTAACTTTTATTGGAGTATAGTTGCTTTACAATGTTGTGTTAGTTTCTACTGCGCAGCAGAATGAATCAGCCATACATATACGTATATTCCCCTCCCTTTTGGATTTCCCTCCCATTTAGGACACCACAGTGCATTAGGACACCACAGTGCTATACAGTATGGTCCCCTCAGTTGTCTGTTTTATACATAGTAGTATTAGTGTATATGTATCAATCCCAATCTCTCATTTCTTCCCACCCCACCCCTTTTCCCCTTGGTATCCATACATTTGTTCTCTACGTCTCTGTCTCTATTTCTGCTTTGCAAATAAGGTAATCTATACCATTTTTCTAGATTCCACATATATGCATTAATATATATTTTTCTTTTTTATTTTTATCCAACAGGTTCTTATTAGTTATCTGTTTTATACATATTAGTGTGTATATGTCAGTCCCAATTTCCCAATTCATCCCCCACCCCTGGCCCCCTTTCCCCCTCTTGGTGTCCATACGGTGTTCTCTACATCTGTGTCTCTATTTCTGCCTTGCAAACCAGTTCATCTGTACCATTTTTCAAGATTCCACATATATGCGTTGATATACGATATTTGTTTTTCTCTTTCTGATTTATTTCACTCTGTATGACACACTCTGGGTCCATCCACATCTCTACAAATGACCCAGTTTTGTTCCTTTTTATGGCTGAGTAATATTCCATTGGATATATGTACCACATCTTCTTTACCCATTCCTCTGTTGATGGACATTTAGGTTGCTTCCATGTCCTGGCTATTGTAAATAGTGCCGCTGTGAACATTGTGGTATGTGTATCATTTTGAATTTTGGTTTTCTCTGGGTATATGCCCAGTAGTGGGATTGCTGGATCGTATGGTAATTCTGTTTTTAGTTTTTTAAGGAACCTCCATACTGTTTTCTGTAGTGGCTGTATCAATTTACATTCCCACCAACAGTGCAAAAGGGTTCCCTTTTCTCCACACTTTCTCCAGCATTTATTGTTTGTAGGTTTTTTGATGATGCCCATTCTGACCAGTGTTAGGTGATAGATACCTCATTGTAGTTTCGATAATAGCAGAATGTTTTTTGTTTGTTTGTTTTTATTTATTTTTGGCTGTTTTGGGTCTTCGTTGCTGTGTGCAGGCTTTCTCTAGTTGCAGCGAGTGGGGGCTACTCTTCGTTGCGGTGCACGGGCTTCTCACTGTGGTAGCTTCTCGTTGCAGAGCATGGGCTCTAGGTGTGCGGGCTTCAGTAGTTGCAGCATGCAGGCTCAGTAGTTGTGGCTTGTGGGCTCTAGAGCAGAGGCTCAGTAGTTGTGGCACACAGGCTTAGTTGCTCTGCAGCCTGTGGGATCTTCCCTGACCAGGGATCGAACCCGTGCCTCCTGCATTGGCAGGTGGATTCTTAACCACTGTGCCACTAGGGAAGTCCCCATAGCAGAATGTTAATCGATCTATGTAAAAGATGGGTTGACAGTTTTAATTGTGAACTTTGATATTTTTGAACCTTTGAATGTTCCAGTTTTAAAAATTAATTTTAGGGCTTCCCTGGTGGCGCAGTGGTTGCGCGTCTGCCTGCCGATGCAGGGCACACGGGTTCGTGCCCCGGTCCAGGAAGATCCCACATGCTGCGGAGCGGCTGGGCCCGTGAGCCATGGCCACTGAGCCTGCGCGTCCGGAGCCTGCGCGTCCGGAGCCTGTGCTCCGCAACGGGAGAGGCCACAACAGAGGGAGGCCCGCATACCACAAAAAAAAAAATAAAATAAAAAAAAATTAATAAAAATTAATTTTAAAATTTGACAGATGTTCAACAATTTAATTATAATCAGATATTTCTATTCCAAGACACTCTTCAGAGCAGCAGGAGAGTTTCAGAAATTGAGGCAGTGATGAATTGACATTTTAAGAATACTAAATTTATAATTGTTTGCTTTCAGTCAGAAATTGGGTTTGGAAAAATGGAAACCTACATCAAATTGGAAAAGCTTGGAGAGGTAAGTTAATACTTATTTCAAACATGTAAGGTGCATTTTTTTCTTGTTCATCATCTAAAAGATTATATCTTGTTCTGAAAAAGCAACAGAATGTTAGAAAGAAAAACCCTTTAATTCTTGAAATCATCCCATCAGTGTGAGAAGAAATGAATTTTTTTAATAGCCTTATAACCTGCTATTGAAGCATAAAATATTGTGCTTTCTTGGTAACAAAATAGACATTTGTTAGTTAGCTTCCTGGTATTCTTTGTGCCGTCATGTGGGAAATTGCATGTGTTCAAACTTGTGAAAAATCAAAATACTATCTTTAAGTTTAAAGACACATCTCATTAAAGGTTAAGGAAATTCTTGACCCGTAAGACCTTGGTTTTCTTCAAGTTGCTACTAGTACTGACTAATTTTGAAATGGTCTACCTCCCAGAGTGAGAAAGTGAGAAGAAAATAATAGAATTAGTTACTAGGGAGGCCTTAAGGGAGTTTGAGAACTATCCTGGCAATGATAGAAGAAATCTATAGAATATATTTGTTCCTTAAAGGAGAGCTCTAGCATACAAAGATTCTGAAAAGTCTGAAAACGGGTAAAATTTCACAACATGTTAGTTAAATTTTCAGTTTTCACTTACTATGCTTAATTAATTTCCTCAATCTCCACATACCATTGCAGTTAAAGTACCTTTGATTCCAAATCTATTGATTCAGTTATTAATCTAATACGAAGTACAAAAAGTAAATTAAATATTCTCCCTATGTTTTCATACCTTTGAAGCACTCTGTAGGGTTGTAAGAGTAGGGAAGCTGTGCGTATGGAACTGAAAGTCCTCTTAGCTATAGGAAAACCAAGATTAATCACGGTGGGGTTTTCCTTGCAAGATGGAATTTAACACATGCTTAGAAATTAGAAATTTAGTTAGGGCTCTTTATTGTATAGATGATATAGATAGACTCATGATATTTTTGATGTGTCTTTCAAAAATATATTTTGTAGGGTACATATGCAACAGTATATAAAGGAAGAAGTAAATTGACAGAGAATTTGGTGGCATTGAAAGAGATCCGGTTGGAACATGAAGAAGGTGCACCCTGCACAGCAATAAGAGAAGGTATAATTTGTACTTTTGTGAGCAGAATGTATTAGGAAATTTATATAGAATATTTTAAAACCGAAGCTATGTAATAAGAGTTCATTTTTTGTAAGTACAAGGAGCTCAGATATAGAAATAGTACATGACTGGAAAATATATGCCACTACAGCTTATGGCATCTCATTGAGGAGAAAGAATACAATAAAACAAGGCCCTGGGGGGGAGAGCAATATCTAAAGCTGAAATATTTAATAAAAGGAATTAGTTAGATATATTATTGTGCCGCTTATAATGAAGTACTATGAAGTCATTAAAGATTGTTGTCACAGACAAATATTTGACATTGGGAAATGTTATATATTGGTGCATGGGGGAAAGCTAACTATAAATAGTATATACTATTTGTAAATATATTTATATAATGGTACGATTTTTAAAAAAGATTATCCAGAAAATAGTTTGAGGCAACTGACAAGCAATTTGGAGGAAAAAAGGTACCTTGGATTTTATGTCTAAATTAATCCTAGAAGTCTCAGTAAGTTAACATTTGAGAAAAAAAGATGTCATGGAGAGTATTAATGTAATATTGAGGATAATTTAAGTATTAAAAATATCAAACCCAGAACCATAAAAGAAAAAAAAATTGATTCTATTAAAATTTCTACTACAAATCCCTTTGGTGGATTATTGTTTGAAATTTAAGAGACTCCTAAACTCAATCATTCATATGTTAAATTTAGGATTTTTTTTTTTTTTAAAAGACTGGCTACCACAGATTAAGTAATTGGCTTTCTTTTCTGTTTTGCAGTTTCACTATTAAAGGATCTAAAACATGCAAATATAGTAACGTTACATGACATTGTTCACACAGATAAATCTTTGACTCTGGTCTTTGAGTATCTGGTAAGCATTTACTAAATGATAAAACATAGCAAATTGGATTTTTTTAACAGCCCCGGGGACATTATTGTTATTATTATTTAATTAAATTATGTGTGGTGCATTCAGTATCTTTCCTCAAAAAACAACTTATTTTTCTGAAAAAGAATATGTATATATATGTATTTATAGCTAAATCACTTTGCTTTACACCAGACACTAACACAACATTGTAAATCAACTATACTTCAATTAAAAAAAATTTTTTTTTAACTAAACGCTATTAAGTAAATCAGTCATGACTTCTCAAAACTATGTATCACATAGTAAAGTGCTGTATTTTTTCAGGATAAAGATCTAAAACAGTACATGGATGACTGTGGAAACATCATGAGTATGCACAATGTTAAGGTATGCTTTAGTGTGTCGTTTTAAATTTTATTTAAAGTACAGACAAACGCTTAAGCATAGATGAACTACATTACGTATGAAATACGCTTCAGAATTTTCTGTTAGGCATTTTAAATAGGTTATTGTCCTCTGAACATATTTACTCAGAACTTCTGTTTACTACACTGTAGTATTTCTTAGAATCAGACCTTTTTATAGAACTGCTTCATTTAAAAATTGACAATTTCCTTTCACGTTCTCTTAGATATATGTAGAATACATTTACAGGTATATTCTGCTTAAAAAGAAAATGACATGCCTATTATATCAAAATCCAAATGTTTAAAATCAATGAAAATGATTAGTGCATTCTGCAAAGGGCCTCCTATACATGGCAAACTCCCCTGAGGTATTTAGAATGGTATTTAATTATAAAACAACTTTTCAAGGTACTAATCTAATGAGTAAGGCCAGGAACCTGCATAGGTATTATGAATACTAGACTGGAAATACCATTCTGTACTGTCAGGAGGAAAAGTAACATAATTATATGTTTTCTTATCTGAAAAATATCTAAAGATGCAAGTAATGCTAGAAAAGTTTGGTATAATAGTGCCAGATGAAACCCAAGAGTAAAAGTAAAATCAGATAAAAACCTTTTGATACAGTTGTGTTCTTACAGTAGGTTTCTTTGACCTGATGTACTCCAAATTTAGCAAAGATTTATTTATCCAAACTTAGTCAACAGTTTGTGAGAAACTGTTCTGGAAATAGGCTGTCCCAGCTGTATTTTTGTTACTATCTGTAGATAGTAACTTTAAACTTACATACTTTTAAAAACAGTTAAGTTTGGTATAAAGGAGAGCCAGTTTCTTTTAGTAAAAGACAGTTCAAAACATATGGGTAACACATTGCTAAGAATTTTAGAATAGGGCTTTAAGTCTCTTTCCATATATTTTCTATGAGAATTGTTTTCATCATATTTCACATTTTGTTTTGCAAGGTGTTCTGAATCTCATTTGTGTTTATTTTTGTTTGTGGCTTTTATGTTGTTTTTCCTGCTTTCATGTTAGCAGTAATTTGGAAAGAAAATTGTCCTTAATCATCATAATTTGACAAAGATTTGAGAAGTTTATATGTCTTAAGCCAGGTTTACGTTCCTGGCTTAAGTTGTAGAGTATTTTATTCTGTTTAACTAGCCCCTTATATTTTTTCAAACATAAAAAGTAAAGGGAATATTTGGAAATAGTAATTTAAGAGTTCTCAAAACACATGAATATGTAGAGTGTAGAAACTCTGCTAATTAGAATTTCTTCAGGCCCATTGTTCACCTGCTGCCTTGGCTTATTCTTGAAGTTCTAATGCTGTTTTTCACCTTCAAGAAAACCAAGGGTACACTTCTGAATCCTCTTTGTTAACCACAAAGAATCAAAGACCTCCTGTGTTTCATATTTTTTTTTCCACCAAAATCCACAACAAAAAGTCTCCCATTAGCCTTATAGGAATTGCTTTTCTCAAAGAGCCATTCAGAGCTCTACAATGCCAATTCCCTTTTCTGAATCATAGCAGATTTTGAAGGCTGAGTAGGAGGTGCTGAAAGTAAAGTACCCAGAAGGTGGGTGATAGAAGCTGGTTTAGGTTATTTTAGGTTATTTTTATAGCACATAATTTGCCAGAGCTATGCAACACCATTCTGTTTGACATCTCAGAATGTTCATAAAACCACCAATTCCATTGCCTTAGTTTAAAGACGTTGTCCCACATCAGGGACATGTAAATTTTTTGGTGGGGAGTAGGGTGGGGTGATGGTAGAGGGTTGTTTGTTTTGCCAGAATTTCGTAATTAAACTGTAAGCCTAATTAGTAGGCCTGTAAATTTATGGGGTACATTTATTTAAAGTCATTTTCAGTAACAAGTGAACTATTGCTGCTAAGACAAAGTTTCATTTCGCTTTGTTCACTCTAAAAAAAATAGGTAGATGCTTCAAATAGAATAATAAATTGTAAAATTCAGACAACAGGTATGTAAGGAAAAGGATGTGTTTCCTTGTTTTTTTCTCTTACTGTTCTAGGCCAGTTGCTTTTCTGTTTACCATAACTTATACCAAAGTATACCTTATTATCTGTAAGACTAATTTCTATTTTTCGTTTCCGTAGCTGTTTTTATACCAAATTCTACGTGGTTTGGCATATTGCCACAGAAGAAAGGTGTTACACCGAGACTTAAAACCACAGAACCTCCTCATTAATGAAAAAGGAGAATTAAAGCTAGCAGATTTTGGTATGGAATGTATGAGATATTTATAAATAGTTCCAGGTGTTTAAGTTTAAAAGAACAACCGTTGACACTGTATGATTGCTTTTATGTGGGTTTGGAAGTGTTCTCTGTAGCTCATGGAATAAAATATTTGAAAATTTTGGTGGTGAGTTATATTAGTGAATGCTAAAAGGCATTGGTTCTCAGGTATGGTCCATAGACCCCTAAGCGTCCTGAGACCCTTTCAGGGGATCTCCAAAGGTATAATATATTCTCAAAATTATACTAAAAGTTTACTTGCCCTCTTCACTGTGTTAATATTTGCATTGATTATCCAAAAGTAAGAAGGGATAAAGCTACTGGTACCCTTAGTATAAATCAAGGCACTCACACCAAACTATACTTAGTAGCCATTGTATTCTTCACCACTATACACTTGTAGGAAAACACTTTTTAAGAGGTATCAGATGAAGCAGTAAAATTTATTAAATTTTATTAAATCTCCATTTTTGAGTAGGTGTCTTTTTAGTATTTTGTGTGATGAAATGGGAAATATACATAAAACACATTTGCTGCACACAGAAATACTATGGTTATTTCAAGGAAAAGTGCTTGTGTAATTATATGAGTGCAAACTGAACTAGCCCACCCCACCACTTTTTTATTTTAAGAAGTATCATTTTTACTTGAAAAAAATGACCAGTAGACAAACTGTGGTTACTCAGACTTAGGTATTTGTATTTGGCAGATGCTTTCTTAAAAAATGAATGAAGTGAGCCTATCATTTCAAGGAAAACAACTGTGAAAGTATTTCTTGACAATAGTAAAATTTGAGTTTTCAAGCAAAAATTAGATTTTGGAAATTTGGATCTGCCATTTTGAATTTGATAGCTTCCCAGTACTTGAAGACTTTTCTGGTGAGATCAGTGGTGAGGTTAACAAATATGATTTTTTTTTATATGCTAAAGAAATGTGTAAACATTTGTAATACCTGAATAGCCTAGAGAACCAGTCTTTTCCAGATGACCAATGCATGGTATTACAGAATGATGCATAGGTAAAATATCCATTTAAAGTGCAGGATAGACCAGTGAATTTTAATGTAGCCAAAAGTATTAGAAGTTGATTGCTACAGTTCCGAGTAACTGTATAATCTTTAAGAAGCTAAATATTTTCTAATTTTGATGTAGTATCAAAAAAGTATATGCACAATTATCAGAAAGGCTATTAAAATGCTCTTCTTTCCGATTTCGCATCCGTGTGAAACCTGATTCTCTTTATATATAACTGCAGTCAAAGTAATATCACAACAGATTGAATGCAAAAGTAGATAGGAGAATCCAACTGTCTTCTATTAAAATAGACTACAAAAATGTAAAACAAGGCCATTCATACTAATTTTTTTTTTATTTTGGAAAAAATATTTTTCATAAAAATACTCATGTTAACATATAAATGGTGTTTTTAAGGAAGAAGTTTTAGATTTTTCTGTTTTTCTAATATGCAAATATCAGTAAATATAATCTACATAAATAAAAGCTCTTTGGATCCTCAGTAATTTTTAAGAGCCTAAAAGGGGTCCTGAGACTAAAGAGTTTAAATGTCATTACTGAAAGAGATTCCTTTAATATGCCTGCCACCATGCTTTTTTTAAAAAAAATAGTTTTATTTATTTATTTTTAATTTATTCATTTGACTGCGTTGGGTCTTCATTGCTGCGCCGGCTTTCTCTAGTTGCAGCGAGCAGGGGCTACTCTTCGTTGTGGCGCGCGGGCTTCTCATTGTGGTGGCTTCTCTTGTTGCAGAGCGCGAGCCCTAGGAGCATGGGCTTCAGTAGTTGTGGCTCACGGGCACTAGAGCACAGGCTCAGTAGTTGTGGTGCATGGGCTTAGTTGCTCCGCAGCATGTGGGATCTTCCTGGACCAGGGATCAAACCCATGTCCCCTGCATTGGCAGGCAGATTCTTAACCACTGCACCACCAGGGAAGTCCCTGCCACCATGCTTTGTATTTATTTATATCCTTAATAATTTAATTAGTAGCTGTCTGTCTGTCTCTCTTTAGCTAATCCAGTTATAAGGGACTAGAAAGGTGAAATAAAATTACATGTTTTTGGCTTCTAGGGAGTAAACTTTTTTATATTGAAGGAACTCTATATAGTAACTTTGTTTTTTTGTTTTTCTTTTTTAATATTCCACATTCTGAGAGTTTGAGTACTGTAACAGAGTTAGTTTTTAAAAGCCCATGCAGTTTTTCATAGTTAGTATTTATCATTTAGTATTTATCATTTTTTCATAAGTGATTATAGTAGTTTTACTTTTGGAATATTTCATTAATGTGATAAATATTTGTGTTTCAAGTATTACTCTCCTAGTAACAGATTAAAAATTCACTGTTATTAAGTGGTAAATTTGTTCTGAAAATTCCTATACTTTTATTCATTTAACACTTTTCCATTTGTTTGAAAGGTAGGTTGCTATTTAAAAGGAATTGGGGAGGCTTCCCTGGTGGCGCAGTGGTTGGGAGTCCGCCTGCCGATGCAGGGTACGCGGGTTCTTGCCCTGGTCCGGGGGGATCCCACGTGCCGTGGAGCGGCTGGGCCTGTGGGCCATGGCCGCTGAGCCTGTGCGTCCGGAGCCTGCGCTCCACAATGGGAGAGGCCACAACAGTGCGAGGTCCGTATACCAAAAGCAAAACAAACAAACAAAAAATAAATAAATAAAAGGAATTGGGTAGGTCACATGAGTCTAAATGAGAAATTATAAGTCATTTCCATATGCTTACATAGAGCCTCTAGGGCATAGTTTATGTTGTTATTTTCCTAGTAATTGTTATTCTCTCTCTCTCTTTCCCCTCACCTCTTTTAAATTTTTTTGGCCAGGCTGCATTTACTGCTCCTTATTCCTTAATCCCCAAATGAATGGCAGTGATGGAGAAACCCTGCTTGGCTATAAGATTTGCAAAAAGAATGGCAAAAGCCATCAAAAATGTACTTTTGGTGGGGGAATACTATGAGTGCTTTAAATTTTGCTTTTTACCTCGTGCATCCGGAGCCTGCGCTCCACAATGGGAGAGGCCACAACAGTGCGAGGTCCGTATACCAAAAGCAAAACAAACAAACAAAAAATAAATAAATAAAAGGAATTGGGTAGGTCACATGAGTCTAAATGAGAAATTATAAGTCATTTCCATATGCTTACATAGAGCCTCTAGGGCATAGTTTATGTTGTTATTTTCCTAGTAATTGTTATTCTCTCTCTCTCTTTCCCCTCACCTCTTTTAAATTTTTTTGGCCAGGCTGCATTTACTGCTCCTTATTCCTTAATCCCCAAATGAATGGCAGTGATGGAGAAACCCTGCTTGGCTATAAGATTTGCAAAAAGAATGGCAAAAGCCATCAAAAATGTACTTTTGGTGGGGGAATACTATGAGTGCTTTAAATTTTGCTTTTTACCTCTACAAACCAAGCCAAGCAAATTTTATCTGTCCACAGGCCAACAGGAAAATCTAATTATTCCATGAGATAATACAATGAACTTTGTCTCTATTGCTTTTAGTTATTGTTTTATTCGTTTCATAGTAAGTATATACTTCGGACACAAGTAAGGGAGAGTCATATAACTGAGTATTTTACAATAAATTGTTCTTGATCTCTATGACCTACTTTTCCTGTGATCAGGGAAGTATTAATATAAATAGACATTTTCATTAATAATAGAAAATGGTTTATATAATAATACCATATCACAATTAATTTGGTTTGGAAGAAATTACTGTGTATTTCATTTCATGCCAAAATTGCAAATCTCATTGTGAACTGAATCAGAAGCCTGTTTGAGCAAGCATCATAGTTTAGCATTCTCTCAGGAGGTGGAGTATAAGGTACTGAGGAAACTAGAACTGCAATTGCTTTGATGTTAGATGTATAGCATTAGCAAACTTGCAGCCTTGTCCTTTCCCCCATATAACCCAGTATTACATCAGGAAGAGAAATCAGGAAGCTGCTTCCATTTGGTAATTACCAAAATTTGTTGAATTTCTTTTACCAAGTTGGGACGGTAGAATAAAACCTGTAATAAAACAGTGTCAACGTTGTTTCAGTTACATCCTTTAGCCCTTATACTTAATGAAAATAGTATGAGTACTGCCTAATTTTTTAAATTTCTGGTTTCATTTGGGTGACTTTATCCAGTTTAACAAAGTATTGAATCATTCTTTTATTACATTTTTTCTTATTTAATATTTTAATCAGACAATAGTTACACACAACAGAAATCACAGCCTAAAAATTAATTATTCCTTGTTGTTTGAAATAAACTGTATGTTAAAATAAATTTATATTTCTTCATATATCTTTTAGAGTTACTTCTTTAGGTGATCGGAATTTGGAGGCGTAGAGGTAATAAAAGCAACTCTCTTACGCCAGTGGCTCAAGAGATAAAGTTGTTAGCTCTTGCCTTTATTTCTAGATAATCAGTGAATTTCATATTAAATTGGCAAAGGAATGGTTCGTGTTTTACGTCATCTACAGCAATTAATAATATCCAAAGACAGTGAGGTTCACCTTATTTTAAAATTAACCATGTAACTTAAAACTTAGAAAGTACAGAATGACATTGTAGTTTACTCCAAGGAAACTTTCTCTAAATATAAACTTCTGCAAGGAAATTGTCAATAAAACTTAACAGGATCATGAACCAGTAACTTCATGGTTTTTGGTAAGAACTGATATAGCAAATGGAAGTTGGAATCAGGTTAAAAGGTGACAAAAGCCTATAGCTTTAAGAAGTAAAATTGTTTATCTTAATGTCATTGGCCTGTTTTGCATTAATTTAAATTCAAATAGAAAATAATTTTGGCATAATAATTCGTGGATAGAAGGAGGGTATCTTAAGTTTAGATTAGCCCAGATACTGTACCAGGTGCATTCACTCATAAAAGTAAGCATGGTCTCTGAATGTGGAATTATTATTATTTAGTTTAATAAATAATAGGATATGCTGACCCAAGACCACGCACACTCAAAAAAAAATTCATAAAACTAATTTTGTTAAGCTTCAAAAAGGTATAGAGTAGCCATCTCAGGCATCCTTGTGACTGGAGTCATGGTGAGAATATGGACTGGGAAATGCATTCTAGCTAATTCTTAATTGTTTTCTTTTCCCTGTGAAGGACTAGCCAGAGCCAAGTCAGTTCCCACAAAGACCTACTCAAATGAAGTTGTCACACTGTGGTACCGGCCGCCTGATGTGCTTCTCGGTTCCTCAGAGTACTCAACACAGATTGACATGTGGTAAATATATGCAGATGTTACTGCCATTTATAATTTTGAAAGAATGTAGTCATTAACACAGGGCATACCGATAGATATTTGGCTTTAAGGAGATAAAATATAAGCAACGATTAAGAGTTCTGGCAAGTAAGATCACCTAGGTTTAAATACCAATTCAACCACTTATAGCTATACAGTAACCTTATTGAAATTATTGGCCTGTGCCTCAGTTTCCTCATTTAAGGAAATGGGAATAGTAACAATAACTACTTTAAAAGGCTGTTCTGTGGATAATGTTAAGACCAAATGAGCTAATGTATATAAAGCACTTCGAAGAGTGTCTGGTACATAGTAATTTAAAACAAAATGTATTTTTATCATCATTTAATATTCACCAAAACCCACTTGCTTTAAGTTGATCTAAAAATAATATTGAAAAAATACCATAGGTATCTTTCTCACATAGCACTTTGATCATGACACTCCTTTATTTAAACAGGTTTGCTGCTTCCCCATTTATTACCTATAAAATAAGGTACAATTCTTCAATCTGATACTTGATCTCCATAAAATGTCTCTAAACTACCTTTTTCAGTTTATTTCAGACTATTCTCCACAAACGTTTCCTTTTAGCCAAGTGGTTACTGACTATATTTCATAAATAGCCTGGGCTTTCCCACCTTTGCTCTTGTGTTCATACTAGTTCACCCATCTGGAATGCCTGCTCTTTTTCTATAACTGGGGCCTGGGCCTGGGCCTTCAAAACATAGTTTTTCATAAATCCTTTCTGAATATAACCTAGCCTCCCGTGGTAATTCCTTCCTCTGAACTGTGGTTATACTTATTGCTTGCACTCTTCGTATAGTGATAAATCATATACTTCGTTCTGTTTTGTCTTGGGTTGAACGTTTATATAATTAATTTTTGTATTTAACATTTCTTTCTTTTTTAAACTTTTTTAAATTGTAGAAAAATATATACAACCAAATTTACCATTTTAACCATTTTATGTGTACAGTTGTCTGGCATTAAGTATATTTACTGCTGTGCAAGCGTTACCACCATCAGTCTACAGAATTTTTCCATCTTGCAAACTGAAGCTGTGTACTTATTAAATAGTAACTCCCCATTTCCCTCTCCCTCCACCATTCTCCTTTCTGTGTCTGTGAATTTGACTTTTCTAAGTATCTCATGAGTGAAATCATATTGTATTTGTTTTTTTGTGACTGATTTATTTTACTTAGCATAAATGTCTTCAAGGTTCACCCATGTTGTAGATACAAATATCTCTGAGTCACTGCTTTCAATTCTTTTATATACTTAGAAGTAGAATTGCTGGATCATATGGTAATTCTATTTGAGTAACCACCATACTGTTTTCCATAGTGGCTCCATTATTTAATCGTCTATATAACATTTTATAATATAAAATTAAATTATATATATAATTGCTAGATTGTGAGCCCTTTAAAAGAAGGACTGTGTCTTAAACTCATATGTATTCACACAGATACTAGAAGACAGTATCTATTTAGTGAGCCCTCTATCCATTTCTCTTCCTTCTCAACTCTCTCCCTCTCTCTCACTCACTCTCGCTCTCACTCACACACTCTTCACCCTGCAGCTGTGTGTTCTGTCTCTGCTTCCTGCATAAAAACATCTTGAAATATTTGCTTCTCCCTAGCCCTGCTAACCACTACCTAATACATAGTAAGCTTTATATCACTATTAGCCATTGTTAGTGGTGTTCTTCAAGGATCATGCAGAGGAGGGCTGGACATTTTAAGTGGAGAAAATGGATAAGGCAGTATGGAAGTTGAGACAAATAGGATAAATGTTAAGAAATTAGTTTAGTCGGATCTGAAAAAAAATTTCTGCAGATTTTCTAGCAGGCTAGTACAAAATTCTCCAGAGAGGCAACCTTAAGGAAAAGATTCTTGTGCTTAATAATAAATAAATGGTTTGCTCATCTTTTTTTTTTCTTTTTCTTTTTTTTTTAATGCTACATTTTGTAGGGGTGTTGGTTGCATTTTCTTTGAAATGGCTTCTGGAAGACCTCTGTTTCCAGGATCAACTGTGGAAGATGAACTGCACTTAATTTTCCGACTGCTAGGTAACAGAACTCTCTTCCCAGTGATTTGTTACGTATAATAATTGAGTAGCTAGATAAGACTATATCTTTAAAAAATATATTTATAAATTTGATACTGAGACTAACATAAATAGCTGTTATAAGAATTATAATTAGTGTAATTACAGTAAAGATAGATCCTTCTAGGTAACTTCTGCTTTTTATTTACCAAGTTCTACCTTTGCAGTAATGATTGTATGGAAGAACAGAGAAGAGAAATATTATTGAAAATTGACTTTTAGCACATTATTAGGAAATATTTTAGCTTAGCTGTCAATTAGACAACATTTTTATGGCATCATTGCTTAGTCCAAAAAAAAAAAAAAGTCTGTATGTTTACTATTTCTATCTTTTTAGTTTCAGTTGAAATAATCAAATTATCTACTAAATATAAATTGTTCTTTAAGATGCTTTCTTAGTTCTCCCTATTTATATATATTTGCCTGTATAAAAATTTCTTTATATTTATAAATATATATTTTTTAAAATTCAGGAACTCCATCTCAGGAAACTTGGCCAGGTGTTTCTTCAAATGATGAGTTCAAGAACTACAACTTTCCAAAATATAAACCACAGCCTCTAATTAACCATGCACCCAGGTATTTTTTTTTTTCTTCCCTCTTTAAGTGAAAGGGGGGGAACCCACCTTTTTTTTTTCAGTCTCTTGAAGCATTAGCCACAGTAAGGATTCAGGGAAAAATATGTGATACACATACACAGTTCTTAAATATTTTAGGATTTAATTTCTTCCTTCCTGTGTCGTATTAATTTTATAATTCAGTGAACAAGAATTACCAAGGTATGTAAGTCCACAGAATTGAGCTGTAAATAAAATGAATATAGAATATATATAATAAAATTCTAGGGCTTATGTAGATTGTTCCATTTCCCAGAAAGAAGACATTGATTAATGCCTTATTCAATACTGTGAAGACCATGATGAAGTTTGCTTTGCTTTCTACACAATTATTCTATATGTATTTACTTAGAAAAACCTAAAAATGTGTTATAAGTAAAATCTTGACTCCTACACAAGATGACCTATCAGCATTTCAATCAATGTTAATGACAATTTGTATTTGAAGAATATAAACTCTTTCTGACCCTTCATATCCTATATGTTGGCCATCCAATTAAAGTTTCTTTTCAGACCTACCTCAGATCCATCCAAGACTCCCATTACAGTTTGAGTCAGGGGACTTCCCTGGTGGTGCAGTGGTTGGGAGTCCTGCCAATGCAGGGGACACGGGTTCGAGCCCTGGTCCGGGAAGATCCCACATGCCACAGAGCAACTAAGCCCACACGCCACAACTACTGAGCCTGTGCTCTAGAGCCTGCGAGCCACAACTACTGAGCTTGCATGCCACAACTACTGAAGCCCACATGCCTAGAGCCCGTGCTCTGCAATAAGAGAAGCCACTGCAATGAGAAGCCTGTGCACCGCAACTAGAGAAAGCCCGCGCGCAGCAACGAAGACCCAACCCAGCCAAAAATAAATGTTTATTTAAAAATTTTTTTCACAACATGTTTACTTATGGAATGTATTACATTTTCAATACGTAACATAGAATAACCCCTTTGACTGTATTTTTTCATCTTTCTTTAAGAAAAAATAAAAACGAAAAGGGCACCAGGATACCAAATAAGGCCAATATCTGTTTCGTTGTTTCACATAGCTCACAACATAACACACTCACTCTAGTTCCATTTATTCTCTAGATAGGGAAGAATAGTAAAACCATTCTGGTACCAAAAATACTTTGAAAGTTTTTATGTGAATTGATGCTCCTGTCACTATAGCAACTAAGAATATTCTAAGTAGACTTTCTTAGGAAGAATGATGTGTTAGACTTTTTGTATGTGTCTCTCCCAAATAGCATAAATCCTATTTTTGTCATATATATATATATTTTTTTACACTGGACATTACAACATATATATATGTATACATATGTATATATGTTGTAATGTCCACTGTAAAAGGTTGCAGCTCTTTAAAGCACATTCTTTATGACCTTAGCTTGTCTATGGCCAAGGAATTCTGGTTATTTGTCAGAATGGCAAACTGCAAAGGATTAGAAGACTCTGGAGAATTTCTACGCCACAGCATCCATAGTACCGACTAAGCACTAGGGGGGAAGTGGGGAGGGATTTTTTTCCCCCCCATAATTGTGCTTTTGCTGATGAAAGTCAGTGTAAGATAGAATTTGTGATTTCTGATCAAGAGATTATCTCATTAAGATAACCCCTAGGGCTTCCCTGGTGGCACAGTGGTTAAGAATCCACCTGCCAATGCAGGGGACATGGGTTCGAGCCCTGGTCCGGGAAGATCCCACATGCCGTGGAGCAACTAAGCCCGTGCGCACAGCTACTGAGCCTGCGCTCTAGAGCCCGTGAGCCACAACTACTGAGTCCACGTGCCACAACTGTTGAGGCCCGCGTGCCTAGAGCCTGTGCTCCGCAACAAGAGAGGCCACCGCAATGAGAAGCCCGTGCACCGCAACGAAGAGTGGCCCCCACTCGTCACAACCAGAGAAAACCCGTGCGCAGCAACGAAGACCCAACGCAGCCAAAAATAAATAAATAAATAAATTTATTTTTTTAAAAAAGATAACCCCTAAACCCTCTACTCCCTATTTTATTAATTTCATCCTTGTAATTATCTGTCTTTATTGGCCGTCTAATTGGTTTTGTATCCCTTTTTAATGAAGTTTTATAAAGTTATTGAGGAATACTTAAATTGAATTTTACAGCTTGTAGTACCCAATGCTCAGCCGACCGCCCTGTAAAAATTTGTTGAATGACTCATCTCTGTTTATCCTGAACCACAGTGACATATTTGGGGGTCACTTATCTGTTTGTTTTCACCTGTATAATAGGAAAATGATGCTTTTGTACTCTTGCCTTCACTGAAACACTATGCAAACAGATCTAGTTTACTGAAGCTTTTTCAATAATAGAGGTTATTTTGTTTTGAGACAAAATGGTGATTTTTAAAAATTCTGTAGTTTTAATAATCTAACTCTTGAATATTGAACATTTGAGTTCATGCCCAGTTATTTGTGGTTTCTTCTTAAACAAGTGGCAAGATAAATCTTCTAAGGATAAAAGATTTGAGTCTGTTTGAAAGCAGCAAGGTGTGCTATTTTAGGGCACTTGAATTTAGCAGACAAAAACATTTGGAAAATAGTTTTATTTGAAAAGTTGCTGTCAGCTAAGATTAAAAAAGAATAAATTGCTACTTGTCTTTCGTTGTTTTTAGGTTAGACTCTGAAGGAATCGAGTTGATAACAAAATTTCTTCAGGTAAGTTATATCTTATTTTATAATTGTTAAATGATCTGTTAACTTCTCTGAGCCTTAGTTTCTTCATCTGTAGAATGGGATCAGTAATACCTCCCTCAAATATTTGTCATGACAATTAAATAAGATTATGGTAGTATCTAGCATGCTTAAGACATGTGCTTAGGTGAAAAAAAATTATGGTTTCTCTTAATGTGTCTGGGTCTCTCATTGTAACCTAGAACAGTCTGAGGTAGTTAGCTGCTGGCCCTGATCAAGTGTGTCAAGGCCATGTTCTCTGCAATACCTGTTCCCTTACGTTCTCTTTCTTTTCCTTATACTTACTGCCTTACAGGCTGTTGTACCTCCAAGTACCATCCATATCTTCATTCAGAGCAGGAAGAAGAGAGAGGATAAGAGTGTGTCAGTCGCATTAGTCCTTTTGTATCTGGAAAGCAAAGGCTTTTCCAAAAACCCCTATTAGGACTTCTTCCTAGGTCTCCAAAATGTTCCTAAGGCCAGAATATTAATTGTAAGAGAGGCTGAGAATTGGGGAGCAGGATTGCCATAATTAGCCTAAACTTAGAATAGTCATGATTCATATGTCAGAGTTGGAAGCATGGCTACCTTAAACAAATCTACATTATCTCGTCAAGGAAAAAAGGGAAATGGGTATTGAATAGGTAATTTAATAATGTCTTTCATAAAGGTATTAGGTATATTTCCAGTAATCCTTTGGTATTCATGAAGAAAAGTAACACGAAAGGTCAGATATTTTGCTTTTTTTCTTCACTTCAGAAAATATAGGGAATCTAAATTTTTCGTTAAGATCCAGCTTTATCGTGGAAATTTGTAACTGAGATATAATCATTGCTACATAATCTCAGTAGTAACTCAAATTAGAGCATAGTACTCCAAATTGGTTTTTAAAAATAATAGTCACTGTATTAAGTAATCAAGATAAGAGTAGCTCTAAATGCTTAAATGCTAATTTGTGTGTGTGTGTGTGTGTCCCCTCCCCCTTGCACACGCTTTTTCCAGTATTTAGAGAAAAAAATTAATGAAGCAGTGTTTTGGTTTCTCACAGTATGAATCTAAGAAAAGGGTTTCAGCAGAAGAGGCCATGAAACATGTGTACTTTCGAAGTCTGGGACCAAGGATACATGCTTTACCTGAAAGTAAGAGAGATTCTAGAGTGTGTCCCCCCACCCCCTTTATTTTTATCCAGATTTGGAGACTGGGGTGAATTAGGGATTTAGGAAGATGGTTGGTTTTTAAGCCTAAAATTCTGGTCTTTCTGTAATTAGATCAGAATTCCTTGAAGGGAGGTGTATGTCTTACTTGCCTGTTTTAATTTATTTCTTTTAACACTGAGCATATTGCCACGACTCTGTACGAAATCAGTAGCACTTAGATGTGGGTCATTAGTCTTATTTGACTTAAGTTGGAAAATGCCATCTGATGATAGACGTTGTCATTAGGCCCAATCTGGATTGCTTTGATTCAGAGTTGTTAAAAATGGATTTCAAGCAAATAGTCATGAAGCACAACCAAAACAAGATATTTTTTGTGGAAGTAAATTTTCTTTTCAAGATGTGAAGATTATTTTCCTTTACTGTGTTCACTCTGACTTTACCATTCCCATGACAGTGGTGAGCATATTGTCACTAAAATAGCTGATTTCTCATGCCTGAGGTAACTGCTTGATTTTACTCAGAAGTTTCTTATAAATTACCCCAATATTTTACTTTAACATTAGCAAGGTGAGGACTTCCCTGGTGGCGCAGTAGTTAAGAATCCGCCTGCCAATGCAGGGGACATGGGTTCGAGCCCTGGTCTGGGAAGACCCCACATGCCACGGAGCAACTAAGCCCGTGCGCCTCAACTACTGAGCCTGTGTGCCACAATTACTGAAGCCTGTGTGCCTAGAGCCCATGCTCCGCAACAAGAGAAGCCACCACAGTGAGAAGCCCACTCACCGCAACGAAGAGTAGCCTCGGCTCGCCACAACTAGAGAAGAGCCTGCGCGCAGCAACAAAGACCCAATGCAGCCAAAAATAAATTTAAAATTAGCAAGGTGAGTGGGGAATTAAGAGAACATTTGGGAACTGAACAGCCAAAAGCTTTCATTAATTTCCCGTTCTCATTTACTAGACAGTGTTGATTCACTAAAAAGTTTTCTAATTGGAATCAAGACTCCTCAAGACTTTTCACTTAGAACTTATTGGATATATACATATTTTAATTTATTTATTTTTGGCTGCGTTGGGTCTTCTCTCTTGCGCACGGGCTTTCTCTAGTTGTGGTGAGTGGGGGCTGCTCTTCGTTGTGGTGTGTGGGCTTCTCGTAGTGGTGGCTTCTCTTGTTGCAGAGCACGGGCTCTAGGCGCAAGGGCTTCAGTAGTTGTGGCTCGAGGGCTCTAGAGCATAGGCCCAGTAGTTGTGACACATGGGCTTAGCTGCTCTGCGGCATGTGGGATCTTCCCGGACCAGGGCTCGAACTTATGTCCCTGGCATTGGCAGGTGGATTCTTAACCACTGTGCCACCAGGGAAGCCCCTATTGGATATTTTTTAATGAAAGACTACCTCTCTGGCAGAGATGGAAATAAGAAGGATGAATTACAAGTGTTTTTTAAGATATTTACATTTCATTATTAATACCAAGTTTTATAGTTTGAGGTGTGGGTGAGGTGTACAAACCCATTTCTTGTTTTTCTCTAAAATTCTGAAGATAGTTTGAGGATTTGACCTTCACGCCATCATAAGGAGACAGATAAAGAACAGAGAGAATAAAACCGAGTAATACATTTTGATTAGGTCTTCCAACCTCAGTAAGCCCTAGAAATAGACAATGTACATTCTCCTTAGAGAAACACATACTCAAAGCATGATTTAAGGCAGAATTGGGGGAGAAAGTTTCTGAGGGAGAGGTTATTTGGTTTGGTTTTCTTCTCAAAACATTGGGACAAAAGGGAAAATATTTCAGCAGGGCTGTAACCTTGTAAATGTAGTATAAATGTTTCATGTTGAATCAGTATACATTTTTAGACATTTTGTCTATAGTTGGGTTATATTTGCTTTAATGATAGACTTTCATCTGATAATTTTTGTCTGTGCATTTTAGGTGTATCAATATTCAGTTTGAAAGAGATTCAGTTGCAAAAGGACCCGGGTTTTCGAAATTCTTCTTATCCAGAGACAGGTGTGTTTGTCATAAACCATTTCACGTGTCGATCATGAAATTTTGCGTGGAACCAAGTTTTGGGTTTATAAATTGATCGGTAAAATTATTGATGTAAAAAACAATGTACAGTGCATTCCACAGCTGTGTATGTTTGGCATTGCACATACTCACTTTCCTGTATGATGTGGGCAGCTCAGTAATTCTTCAGAGAGAAATCTGACTCAGTCAAATCAGGGATCCTGAAAGCTGCAGATGGCACAAAGACCTTTTACAAGTGGCCTGGCTTGATCACTGCACACGCCATCCCTGGCACCTGAGGCAGAAGACACATCTTGTGCTTCCCTAGTCATCAGGTTCATCACTTCGAAGCATAGAAGCTGTAGACTGACCCCATCAACAAAAGGGTCATTTAAGACAGTGCTGATCACTCTTACCGTGGAATATTAGCTTTTGCTGGTGGGAACATTAGCTTCATAGAGTCAACAAATACTGTATGTGGGATAAAACTGAACCTTGAACTGCCTCATAAAATGACTTTATATTTTAGGACATGGGAAGAACAGAAGACAGAGCATGCTCTTTTAAGTCTGGTAACATGGTTTCAAGCCCAGCCCCCAGCCTTTCTTATCAATCAAGGACTCAGATCTGAAGGCAATTATTTCTTTTGGTGGACTTGGAATCTTCGTTTGTCTACACTGTCCTCTTCACAGTGGAGTCTTTTTATTTCAGACCTACAAATTGTTTTTATATTTGTTGTCACAGTGTGACAATTTTTTTGTACAGTTGGTTTTAAGGTCTTCTCTGCCATTAGAGCCAGTAGGTTACAGCTATTGATGTAACTGTAGCTGCAATTTTTGTGCAGGACTGAGAAACACAATGCATTATTTATTGCGGAATCATTGCTGCTAAATAACTACTGTCTGTTTATTTAACACAACAGTTGAATGCCTGAAGAAGTTGCAGTGGCTTTATTATATGTGAATGCATCTGTTTCTCCTCACAAATTGTTTTACTGCTGCATTTTTTCTTTGTTTTTAAAATTAAACTGCAGTGTTTCCTGGAATGTAAATCCAGCTTTGCTTAACAGTAAAATAAGTGAGCCAACTTGAACACTCTTACATTCATGCTATATAATTTTTTTATTGAACATTGGCAAATAGAGTAGTAAGAAATTGATAAGCACATTATGTTTAGGAAAGCATGTGATGCAGAAGTTGATTCAAGCAAGTGAATATCTGACATTTTGGGGATCTCGCATTAAATACCAGTAAATTAAAGCACCAAAATTATTTATTTTTATTTTTCCTCATTTTAGAAATATTTACTGCATATTATTGGATATTGGTATACTAATACACTTACCTATTTTACATCGTGCTTTAATTTAGTTAAAACTAAACCATACAAGTCCAGTCAAACATCAGAGGTCTTGTTTTGTTTATTTGTTTTAAATACAATTCTTTTATTAGAATGGATGATACTTCATTGGGGAACAGTTTTATTTCATTTGGGAGCTGTGTGTATGTGTGTGTTTTAATAATATTCACTTGGAATCAGTTGAAAGCTGTAATATGTCTTTGAAATGAGCCATGATAAATACAAATGAGAGAAATGAGAACTTGGAAGATTGTTTTAAAGCATTATAGATGTTATCTGTTTACCAGAGATAGTAAATATTACAGTTTTAATTATGCATCTTTTTAATCATAAATACACCTTGGTGTTGGTAACAGTGTTTTAAGCATTTGTGTTCACTTTTAAGGACTATTTGTTTAGTGCATCTTACCAGCTGCAAATCTTAATTGCGATATTTTGAAATGGTCATGTAAATTTTGGGCTTATGTATCATGAAAATAGTCATAACTTAATTCTTTTCCTGACATTCACTGTAAAACATTCAGGGGTCCTACCATTTCTGTTCAGGAAATCTTGTAGTTTATTGTTATTTAACAGTATTAAGTGAATTTTTGTATATTTCATTTTAACTTTATTTGTGAATAGTGATTGTGGCATGTTTGGGGTGTTATTTTAATATTTCATAATACTGAAATTTTAATTTTTTAAGAAAAATTTTCTGGAAGAAACAGATTCATGTGTAATGGTGAATATTGGACCACTACTGCTTTTCACATTTGTAAATTGGTTTTATGTTAAACCCTGTAGCCTAACAAACTGCTGTTATTTCTAACTGACAGATATGTATTAATATTGTACTTTGAAGGTTATAAATATTATGTGAAAATTCCTCCGTTTTGTTTTGAAATTTATAATAACAAAATCTTCATGTTGTTAAAATGTGGTTTTGTTGAGTCACAGTTCTTTCTTGGGGAAGAAGGCTGTGCAGAACGGGATCATTTTCTTTTTTTTTTTCTCTATTTTATTATTTTTATGCAGCAGGTTCTTATTAGTTATCTATTTTATACACATTAGTGTATATATGTCAATCCCAATCTCCCAATTCATCACACCACCCCCACCCCGCTTTCCCCCCTTGGTTTCCATACGTTTGTTCTCTACATCTGTGTCTCTATTTCTGCCTTGCAAACCGGTTCATCTGTACCATTTTTCTAGATTCCACATATATGCATTAATATATGATATTTGTTTTTCTCTTTCTGACTGACTTCACTCTGTATGACAGTCTCTACATCCATCCACATCTCTACAGCTGACCCAATTTCGTTCTTTTTTTATGGCTGAGTAATATTCCATTGTATATATGTACCACATCTTCTTTATCCATTCTTCTGACTATGGGCATTTAGGTTGCTTCCATGACCTGGCTATTGTAAATAGTGCTGCAGTGAACATTGCAATGGTGCGTGTGTCTTTTTGAATTATGGTTTTCTCTGGGTATATGCCCAGTAGTGGGATTGCTGGGTCATATGGTAATTCTATTTTTAGGTTTTTAAGGAACCTCCATCCTGTTCTCCATAGTGGCTCTATCAATTTACATTCCCACAAACAGTGCAAGAGGGTTGCCTTTTCTCCACACCCTCTCTAGCATTTGTTGTTTGTAGATTTTCTGATGATACCTTTTCTAGCCAGTGTGAGGTGATACCTCATTGTAGTTTTGATTTGCATTTCTCTAATAATTAGTGTTGTTGAGCATCTTTTCATGTGCTTCTTGGCTATCTCTTCTTTGGAGGAATGTCTATTTAGGTCTTCTGCCTATTTTTTGATTAGTTGTTTGTTTTCTTAATATTGAGCTGCATGAGCTGTTTCTATATTTTGGAGATTAATCCTTTGTCAGTTGATTCGTTTGCAAGTATTTTCTCCCATTCTGAGGGTCTTTTTGTCTTGTTTCCTTTGCTGTACGAAAGCTTTTAGGTTTCATTAGGTCCCATTTGTTTATTTTTGTTTTTATTTCCATTACTCTAGGAGGTGGGTCAAAAAAGATCTTGCTGTGATTTATGCCAAAGAGTGTTCTTCCTATGTTTTCCTCTAAGAGTTTTATAGTGTCCAGTCTTACATTTAGGTCTTTAATCCTTTTTTAAAATTATTTATTTATTTATTTATTTTCGCTGCGTTGAGTCTTTGTTGCTGCGTGCGGGCTTTCTCTAGTTGTGGCGAGCAGGGGCAACTGTTCGTTGTGGTGTGCGGGCTTCTCATTGCAGTGGCTTCTCGTTGCGGAGCATGGGCTCTAGGTACATGGGCTTCAGTAGTTGTGGCACACGGGCTCAGTAGTTGTGGCTTGTGGGCTCTAGAGCACAGGCTCAGTAGTTGTGGTGCACAGGCTTAGTTGCTCCGCAGCATGTAGGATCTCCCCAGACCAGGGCTTGAACCCGTGTTTCCTGCATTGGCAGGCAGATTCTTAACCACTGCACCACCTGCAAGGTGCTTTAATCCTTGAGTTTATTTTTGTGTATGGTGTTAGGGAGTGTTCTAATTTCAGTCCTTTACATGTAGCTGTCCAGTTTTCCCAGCACCACTTATTGAAGAGACTGTCTTTTCTCCATTGTATATCCTTGCTTCCTTTGTCATAGATTAGTTGACCATAGGTGCGTGGGTTTAACTCTGGACTTTCTATCCTGTTCTATTAATCTGTATTTCTGTTTTTGTGCCAGTACCATATTGTCTTGATTACTGTAGCTTTGTAACATAGTCTGAAGTCAGGGAGTCTGATTCCTCCAGCTCCATATTTTTCCCCTCAAGATTGCTTTGGCTATTCGGGATCTTTTGTGTCTCCATACAAATTTTTAGATTTTTTTGTTCTAGTTCTGTAAAAACTATCATTGGTAATTTGATAGAGATTGCATTGAATCTGTAGATTGCTTTGGGTAGTATAGTCATTTTCACAATATTGATTCTTCCAATCCAAGAACTTGATATATCTCTTCATCTGTTTGTGTTATCTTTGATTTCTTTCATCAGTGTCTTATAGTTTTCTGCATACAGGTCTTTTACCTCTTTAGGTAGGTTTATTCTTAGGTATTTTATTCTTTTTGTTGCAGTGGTGAATGGGATTATTTCCTTAATTTCTCTTTCTGATCTTTCGTTGTTAGTGTATAGGAATGCAAGAGATTTCTGTGCATTAATTTTGTGTCCTGCAACTTCACCAAATTCATTAGGTTTAGTAGTTTTCTGGTGGCATTTTTTTTTTTTAATTTTATTCATTTTGGCTGTGTTGGGTCTTTGCTGCGGGCGGGCTTTCTCTAGTTGCAGCAAGCAGGGGCTACTCATTGCAGTGGCTTCTCTTGTTGTGGAGCACGGGTTCTAGGCACGTGGATTTCAGTAATTGTGGCGCGCAGGCTCAGTAGTTGTAGTGCACGGGCTTAGTTGCTTCATGGCATGTGGAATCTTCCCGGATCAGGGCCCGAACCCATATCCCCTGCATTGGCTGGCAGATTCTTAACCACTGTGCCACTAGGGAAGCCTTCTGGTGGCATCTTTAGGATTATCTATGTATAGTATCATGTCATCTGCGAATAGTGACAGTTTTACTGCTTTTCCAATTTGTATTACTTTTTCTTCTATGATTGCTGTGGGTAGGACTTCCAAAACTGTGTTGAATAATAGTGGCAAGAGTGGACATCCTTGGGCTTCCCTGGTGGCGCAGTGGTTGAGAGTCCGCCTGCCAATGCAGGGGACACGGGTTCGTGCCCGGGTCCGGGAAGATCCCACATGCTGCGGAGCGGCTGGGCCCATGAGCCATGGCCGCTGGGCCTGTGCGTCCAGAGCCTGTGCTCCGCAATGGGAGAGGCCACAGCAGTGAGAGGCCCGCGTACCGCAAAAAAAAAAAAAAAAAAAAGAGTGGACATCCTTGTCTTGTTCCTGATCTTAGAGGAAATGCTTTCAGTTTTTCACCACTGAGAGTGATGTTTGCTGTGGGTTTGTCATATATGGCTTTTATTATGTTGAGGTAGGTTCCCTCTATGCCCACTTTCTGGAGAGTTTTTTTTTATCATAAATTGGTGTTGAATTTTGTCAAAAGCTTTTTCTGCTTCTCTTGAGATGATCATATGGTTTTTATTCTTCAGTTTGTTGATATGGTGTATCACATTGGTTGATTTGTATATATTGAAGAATCCTTGCATCGCTGGGATAAATCCCACTTGATATGGTGTATGATCCTTTTAGTGTGTTGTTGGAATCTGCTAGTATTTTGTTGAGGATTTTTGTATCTATATTCATCAGTGATATTGCTCTGTAATTTTCTTTTTTGGTGGTATCTTTGTCAGGTTTTGGTATCAGGGTGATGTTAGCCTTGTAGAATGAGTTGGGAGTGTTCCTCCCTCTGCAGTGTTTTGGAAGAGTTTGAGAAGGATGGGTGTTAGCTCTTCTCTAAATGTTTGATAGGATTCGCCTGTGAAGCCATCTGGTCCT
>NC_041219.1:29759798-29779710 GCF_002837175.3 Physeter macrocephalus | reverse complement strand
TATAAACTTCCCTCTTAGAACTGCTTTTGCTGCATCCCATAGGTTTTGGATCATCATGTTTTTGTTGTCATTTCTCTCTAGGTATTTTTTGATTTCCTCTTTGATTTCTTCAGTGGTCTTTTGGTTATTTAGTAAAGTATTGTTTCGCCTTCTTGTGTTTGTATTTTTTACGTTTTTTCCCCTGTAATTGATTTCTAATGTCATAGCGTTGTGGTCAGAAAAGATGCTTGATATGATTTCAGTTTTCTTAAATTAACCAAGGCTTGATCTCTGACCCAAGATGTGATCTATCCTGGAGAATGTTCCCTGTTCACTTGAGAAGGAAGTGTAATCTGCTGTTTTTGGATGGAATGTCTTATAAATATCAATTAAATCTATCTGGTCTATTGTGTCATTTAAAGCTTGTGTTTCCTTTTTAATTTTCTGTCTGGATGATCTGTCCATGGGTGTAAATGAGGTGTTAAAGTCCCCCACTATTATTGTGATACTGTCAGTTTCCTCTTTTATAGCTGTTAGCATTTGCCTTATGTATTGAGGTGCTCTTATGTTGGGTGCATATATATTTATAATTGTTATATCTTCTTCTTGGATTGATCCCTTGGTCATTATGTAGTGTCCTTCCTTGTCTCTTGTAACATTGTTTTAAAGTCTATTTGATCTGATATGAGTATTGCTATTCCAGCTTTCTTTTGATTTCCATTTGCATGGAATATCTTTTTCCATCCGCTCACCTTCAGTCTGTATGTGTCCCTAAGTCTGAAGTGGGTCTCCTGTGGACAGCATATATATGGGTCTTGTTTTCGTATCCATTCAGCCAGCCTGTGCCTTTTGGTTGGAGCATTTAATCCATTCACATTTAAGGTAATTATCAATATGTATGTTCCTATTACCATTTTCTTAATTGTTTTGTTTTTGTTTTTGTAGGTCCTTCTCTTGTGTTTCCCACTTAGAGAAGTTCCTTTAGCATTTGTTGTAGAGCTGATTTGGTGGTGCTGACTTCTCTTAGCTTTTGCTTGTCTGTAAAGCTTTTGATTTCGCCATCGAATCTGAATGAGCTCCTTGCCGGGTACAGTAATCTTGGTTGTAGGTTCTTCCCTTTCATCACTTTAAATATATCATGCCACTCCCTTCTGGCTTGTAGAGATTCTGCTGAGAAATCAGCCATTAACCTTATGGGAGTTCCCTTGTATGTTATTTGTCATTTTTCCCTTGTTGCTTTTAATAATTTTTGTCTTTAATTTTTGTCAATTTGATTACCTTGTGTCTTGGTGTGTTTCTCCTTGGGATTATCCTGCCTGGGTCTCTCTGTGCTTCCTGGACCTGGGTGGCTATTTCCTTTCCCATGTTAGGGAAGTTTTCAACTATAATCTCTTCAAATATTTTCTTGGGTCCTTTCTCTCTCTCGTCTTCTGGGACCCCTATAATGTGAATGTTGGTGCATTTAATGTTGTCCCAGAGGTCTCTTAGGCTGTCTTCATTTCCTTTCATTCTTTTTTCTTTAGTCTGTTGCATGGCAGTGAATTCCACCATTCTGTCTTCCAGGTCACTTATCCATTCTTCTGCCTCAGTTATTCTGCCATTGATTCCTTCTAGTGTATTTTTCATTTCAGTTATTGTATTGTTCATCTCTGTTTGTTCTTTACTTCTTCTAGGTGTTTGTTCTCTCGATCTTTGCCTCCATTGTTTTTCCAAGGTCGTGGATCATCTTCACTATCATTATTCTGAATTCTTTTTCTGGAAGATTGCCTATCTCCACTTCATTTAGTTGTTTTTCTGGGGTTTTTATCTTGTTCCTTCATCTGGTACATAGTCCTCTGCCTTTTCATTTTGTCTTTCTGTGAGTGTGGTTTTTGTTCCACAGGCTGCAGGATTGTAGTTCTTCTTGCTTCTGCTGTCTGCCCTCTGGTGGATGAGGCTATCTAAGAGGCTTGTGCAAGCTTCCTGATGGGAGGGACTGGTGGTAGGTAGAGCTGGCTGTTGCTCTGGTGGGCAGAGCTCAGTAAAACTTTAATCCACTTGTTTGCTGATGGATGGGGATGAGTTCCCTCCCTGTTGGTTGTTTGGCCTGAGGTGACCCAGCACTGGAGCCTACTGGGCTCTTTGGTGGGCCTAATGGCGGACTCCAGTAGGGCTTATGCCAAGCGCAGTACTTCCCAGAACTTCTGCTGCCAGTGTCATTGTCGTCACGGTGAGCCTCAGCCACCCCCGCCTCTGCAGGAGACCCTCCAACAGTACCAGGTAGGTCTGGTTCACTCTCCTGTGGGGTCACTGCTCCTTCCCCTGGGTCCCAGTGCACACACTACTTTGTGTGTGCCCTCCAAGAGTGGAGTCTCTGTTTCCCCCAGTCCTGTCGAAGTCCTGCAATCAAATTCTGCTAGTCTTCAAAGTCTGATTCTCTGGGAATTCCTCCTCCGGTTGCCAGACCCCCAGGTTGGGAAGCCTGACGTGGGACTCAGAAACTTCACTCCAGTGGGTGGACTTCTGTGGTGTAATTGTTCTCCAGTTTGTGAGTTACCCACCCAGCGGTTATGGGACTTGATTTTATTGCACTTGCACCCCTCCTGCCATCTCACTGCAGCTGCTCATTTGTCTTTGGGTGTGGGGTATCTTTTTTGGTGAGTTCCAGTGTCTTCCTGTCGATGATTGTTCAGCAGTTAGTTGTGGTTCTGGTGTTCTCCAAGAGGGAGTGAGTGCACATCCTTCTAGTCTGCCATCTTGAACCAATCTTTGGGATCATTTAATGGGTCTCCTTAAGATGATGAAGTCTCACTATGTCAATGGCAATTAATTTATAATTGTGCTGGCCATTCATTTAATAATCTTTACTGTAATTTTATAGGATAGCACTTTTAAGTATCATTGTCAGATTTTTCATTTCATTCGTTATATATTTGATGCGAATTTGACATAGTTATCCATTTGTTTGATTCTTGCATATAAAAGGTGAAGAACTGTATCCAGCAGTTATGTAAAATTGTTCTTCCTAGGAAAAGCTAGGGATGTTTCTTCATTTTACTAAGGAATTTGATTTTTTTTGATACTTGAGCACCATTCAGATTCTGAAAACTTTGCAGTGAAGAGAATTGAAACTCAAATTTTGAACCTTGAACACGTGATTCATCTTAAACTGACAAGGTTCTTAAAGGTAAGAGAGGATGCCTTTTTGTTTTCCTTCCAAGTGATGTTGTTAACACACTGAATATGTTACTCTATATATAGAAGTGGCTGGTCGATGATTGTTCAGCAGTTAGTTGTGGTTCTGGTGTTCTCCAAGAGGGAGTGAGTGCACATCCTTCTAGTCTGCCATCTTGAACCAATCTTTGGGATCATTTAATGGGTCTCCTTAAGATGATGAAGTCTCACTATGTCAATGGCAATTAATTTATAATTGTGCTGGCCATTCATTTAATAATCTTTACTGTAATTTTATAGGATAGCACTTTTAAGTATCATTGTCAGATTTTTCATTTCATTCGTTATATATTTGATGCGAATTTGACATAGTTATCCATTTGTTTGATTCTTGCATATAAAAGGTGAAGAACTGTATCCAGCAGTTATGTAAAATTGTTCTTCCTAGGAAAAGCTAGGGATGTTTCTTCATTTTACTAAGGAATTTGATTTTTTTTGATACTTGAGCACCATTCAGATTCTGAAAACTTTGCAGTGAAGAGAATTGAAACTCAAATTTTGAACCTTGAACACGTGATTCATCTTAAACTGACAAGGTTCTTAAAGGTAAGAGAGGATGCCTTTTTGTTTTCCTTCCAAGTGATGTTGTTAACACACTGAATATGTTACTCTATATATAGAAGTGGCTGCATTCTATTTGGTGCTTTATCAGCTTACATTTGAAAGACTACTTGTTAACATGTTATAACGATCTTTTTGACCTAAGACAGTTCATGTGGTCGTTTTTTGTGTGTGTGTTTTTGTTTTTAGTATTTTTTTTAATTGTAAAATACATATAACATAAAATTTGCTGTTTTTACACTTTGTAAGTATACAGTTCAGTGGCATTAATTATTACATTCACAGTGTTGTAAAGCAATTAACACAATCCGAGCTCCAAAATTTTTCATCACTCCAAACAGAAACTTTGTACCCACTACGATTTAACCCCCACCCTCCCACGTTTTCCCCTTTCCTCAGCTCTTGGGTAACCTCTCATATATTGTGGATTGGCCAAAAAGTTCAGTTGGGTTTTTCTGTAAGATGTTATACAGAAAATCCTGAATGAAGTTTTTGGCCAATCCAATACTTTTTGTCTCTATGAATTTGCTTATTCTAGATATTTCATGTAAGTGGAATCATACCACACTTGTTGTTTTGTGTCTGGCTTATTTCACCTGCATAATGTTTTCAAGGTTCATCCATGTTGTAGCATGTGTCAGAACTTCATTTGTTTTCATGCCTGAATAACGTTGTATGACTATACATTTGCTTATCCATTCATCTGTTGATAGACACTGGTTTTTTCCATTTTTGGCTGTTGTAAATAATGTCACTATGAACTGGTATACCAGCATCTGTTTGAGCCCTTGTTTTCAATTCTTTGGGTTTTATATACCTAGGAGTGGAATTGTTGGGTCAGTTAGTAATTTTATGTTTAACTTTTTGTGGAACCGCCAAACTGTTTTCTACAGTGACCGTACCATTTAACATTCTCAGTAGTAATGTATGAGGTCCAGTTTCTCCTTGTTCTTGCTTTTTAAATTTTCTCCCATTATATTCATTCTAATAGCTGTGAAGTGGTGTCTCATTGTGGTTTTGATTTGCATTTTCCTAGTGACTGGGTGTTAAGCAGCTTTTCCATGTGTTTACTGGCCATTTGTATATCTGCTTTAGAGAAATGTCTATTCAAGTCCTTTGCCCTTTTTAAAATTTGGTTGGATGTCTTTTTGTTGTTGAGTTGTAGGAGTTCTTTATATATTCTAGATTAGACCCTTATGAGGTAGGTATATGAGTTGTAATTATTTTCTCCTCTGGGTTGTGTTCACTTTCTTGATGGTGTCCTATTGATATACACAAGTTTTTAATTTTAATGAAGTCCGGTTTATTTTTTTGTTGCCTCTGGTGTTAGTGGCATATTTAAGTTGCTATTGCCAAATCCAAGAACATGAATATTTTCCTGTTTTAAGAGTTTTATAGTTTTAGTGCTTACATTTAGGGCCTTGATCCATTTTGAATTAATTTTTGTCTGTGGTGTAAAGTGAGTGTCCAACTTTATTCTTTTGCATATGAGTATGTAGTTTTCCTAGCCCTACTTGTTGAAAGAACTGTCTTTTTCCCACTGGATGGTCTTGGCATCCATGTTGAAAATCAGTTGACCATAGGTATGAGGGTTTATTTCAGGGCTCTCAATTCTGTTCTCTCAGTCTACATCTCTGTCCTTCTGCCAGTACCACAATGTTTTAATTAATTGTAGCTTTATAAGTTTTGAAATCAAGAAGTGTAAGTCCTCCTCCTTTGTTTTTCTTTTTCAAGATTGTTTTGTATATTCAAGGTTCCTTGAAATTCCATGTAAATTTTAGGATGGGATTTTCTATTTCTGGGGAAAATAAGTTTCTTTGGGATTGTGATAGGAATTGCATTGAATTGGTAGATCACTCTCGGTAGTATTGTGATCTTAACAATATTAAGTGCTCTAATCCATGAATGCGGGATGGCTTTAATTTCTTGATATTATTTGTAGCGAAAAGAATAAATGGTAATTTAGTTTTTCCCATTCTCCTTACCTCCCTATCTCAGTACAGAATGACAGATAGAACTTCAGATTTAAGAGATCACAGGACCACTTTTCAAATCCATTCCCTTCCACCCAACTCAACCTCAATAAGTATATTTGTTTCCTTAAATATCTGTTTAAGATTTATATATACATAGTGTATTTCGATGTGCAATATTTAAGCTAAATAACAATTCATTTTCCAACTTACACCCTATAGGATGGTGGAATTTGGATCATCCCAAGTAAATGGAAGTAAACCAATCCACTTGCCTCTTCACACCTTTTATCACAAAGTATTTATTGAACAAAAATAACAGTAAAAATGATACATATATGAAAGTTGAATGAAGATTTGCAGTCTTAGAAAAGATGTGTACAAAGAGACCAACATCTAGGTTATAGTTCTATAAAACTTTACCATAGCGTTTTAACACTGACCAAGCAAACATATAAAAAGGGGAAAACAAAGTTATTTCTTATGTTTTTTGAAACCTAGTTTCTGACTAAAATAATTGTTTAAAAAAACAAACCAACCAACCCAACACACAGAATGAGTCAGAGCTATAAGTGTTATACTTCAATACCTCCAGTTCTCTATTTGTGTTACAGTGAGTTTTTTGATCCATCAAAGATTATTGTATTTTTCTATTTCTAATAAGTGGAGCTAGTATGTTAATCATAGTATTTGGAGGAAGGGAGTACAAGAATGAGATTTACATTCAACATTTACATTTAAAATAATTTTTGGTTGAGGTTTTTGCACATTGACTTAGTTTCTCTGTAAGAATCTTGAATTTGAGGTGTGCTCTTATCTGACAAAACAGGGGTTTTTTTAATGCTCTTTTTTTGTTTTTTTCTACCTAACATACAGTTTTGGACCAGTAGTTACCTATAGCTAGGCATGGGGAACTAGAACTGGACTGAGCACCAATCATTGTTCTACGTTTAATGAACTATGTAGCCTTAGGCAACTCCCACTTCTCCTGTGCAGTTGTCCTTACCTGGAAATGGTGGTTGGATGCATTCTCAAAGGCCTCTTCTAACATTTTATGTTTGGTGAATACCAGTCCCCTGGACCAGCTCTTTTATTTTAAATGTACAGAATTATCCTTAGCCTATACGGGAGTGACAGTAGTGTCTCTTTGGAGATTTTGGAACCAGGCCCATTATTTTATATTCAAAGATGCATATTGGAGTGTTTGGATTTTTTTCCCCAGATAAGGGCATACATCCCCAAACACAGAGATGCTCAATTCCAATTGAAAATCTCAAGCTTTGTAAGTGTCAAAATAAAATTTTAGATTTCCCGAAAATTCAAGAAATATTTCTTTTGGCAACCTTTATTTTTTACCCTTTCTCATAATCCCTGCCATTTAATGCCTCATTTGGATCAATGACCTCATTTGGATCAATGAATTATTTAGCCACATTTCATATTGGTTTCTGTTATAGTTAAGGATGATAATTAACTTAATCTTGAATTGAAAGCACTGGGCACTTTCCAGTTCTTTTATCTTATATTAGAACTTTACTACTTCATATACATACAGAATGGCACTGTAGACTGGTGCCTGCTGATTTTTTGAAGGAACAGAAAATGTTTCTATTATCACTGCTCTAAACTACACTGCACAAAAGAATTTACTGCTGAGTATTCCAAATTGTTATGTAATCAGTTCAGTTCCACAATGATGAGGTTCCTGAAGAATTTTATATTTCTTTTATCAGTTTTCCTTCATTCTCACCATAAACAGTAATACATAAAGCAGTGTATCCTACACCTCTCAATTTCCACAAGTAAGGCTGTACCTATACACATGAAGACACCTGGTGTTACAAAATTGTTTGTTATTTGTATTCATCACCAGTCTGTGAACTTCTTCCAAAGCATAGGATTTTTAAATGTTAATTTTAGTTCCTGGGGTTTAGAGAAACCCTAACATAATGATACAGTAAATGCATCAGAGAGGTATGATTCTCTGGAAAACTGGGAGAACGAGGTTAATTTTTTTAAACAAGAATGTGCTAAACAAGAATGTGCTAAACTAGGAAATATTCCAGGGGCACGGATAGAGTGAACTTTATATAGCTTTTCCATCTCAGGTTTTTGTTTGGAAGGAGTCTAAAAGATTGTAAACAGGAAGCTAGCCTTTCAACATTCATGTCTCAAAAAAATGCACTTTAGAATATTTTCTTTTATGAAAGTTTGTCTAAATATGGCTTAGTTTTTTCTTATAAAAACATTACTTGGACATTATATTCACTGAATTTCAGTTCAAAAGCGGTTCTAAGGCAATTCTCATACAGTTGAAAGCAAAAAAGAAAAATATGAATCTGCTTTCATATTGCCTACTTGTGAAAAATAATGAAATTCTACTAGAGAGCTGTTTGATACTAATTTTTGTCTTTCAAACAATTTCTCTTAATACTAAAAAATATATAAATCATTTACATTAAACTAAATGAAAAGGAAGGCACAGCTGGTTATAGTGTATATAAGCACAGTTCAGCATATGCAGAATTAAAGAGGAAAAAAGCTTCACATCCTTATTAGTTACATTGAAAACCATTAAGAAAAGTTCTTCACTGTCAACAGTGTTCAACACTTAAGAGCTAAGAAGATATAAAAACAAAAACATTAAAATTCACTTAATGCAAAACAGATTTTCATATATACTTGAATATAAAAGTTTTTTAAATGCTAACATAAATCTAGACCATCCATGTTATGAAAAGTGCAAACCAAATTAACAGACGGGTTTCACAACGTCCTTCTCACGACACAGGTAAACTAGCCCATGGGGACAAATTTGTTTCATCAGTTAATGAGTCTTTAATTGTGGCCAGATGTCATCAGGATTTCTGAGAGTTCGAAGAAAGCAGTACTGGAGAAGCAGCTCTGTCCAGACTGGGGATTGGCACTGGCATGTGGCCATTAAGCAGTGTAGGGAACTGTAGTGGACAAAAGATTTTTTAAAATAGTTATTGCAAATCCGTTGGGAAGACCTGAGTTCTTTACATTCCTAGACAGACCATAGTGGATCAGTTGTCTCATCACCCCTGTGATTGATAGAGGTCAGTTGCCAATAATTTTACAGAATGTGTGACTGGAAGATGACAATGAAATCAAGGTTACATACAGCAAACAGAGGCTAAGGCTTAGAAAATGTCCCTAATTATTTTATGTGCCTAGGCTACTAGAAAAAAATATGTACTTTATATGTTGCTAAAGTATGTTCTAATACTATTTCTAAAAGATTCCAATCTACTCAGAATGATAATTTGCTTTAAATATTAAGAAAAATTAATTTTGAAAACCAGGAAATTGACTCCTTGCATGTAAATCAGTAACTTCTCATACTGTATTTTGAAATTGGCTATCAGTTTTCCAGAGTACTACAGTGATGCTTCTCGGTAACTGTTAAAAATGAGGAAGGTTCTTATCCTTAAAGAAGATATTATTTTCTAAATCTTTTAAGTATTCTTTCTAATTAAAATGATAAACAATATCAAACTGAGTAGAGCGATCACCCATAAGTGCCAAAACTTAAAGACTAAAGTTAATTTCTGTCTTGTTGGTAACTAGGATGATAAATAGGACAAAGGTATATGATTTGATACCTTTCAGGTCTAAAATACAGCAGCTATACTCCCATTTAATTTTAATGAAATAATTAAAGACCTCCTTTTAAAACTGTTGGAAACTAGGTTTTCATTGTCTAGGATGATATGCGTCACAATGCTCCTCTCCTGGGCTGTCTTCTAGTTTAATTCGTATTTAGTCTAGATAAGCTAAATGTTAAACTTCACTTCATCAGTATCAAACTACAGATCCAGGCATGTGTTAGAAGTACAATATTTGTAGAAGTAAATGTATTTTTGCAATTTTCAGACTATTTCAGTAACTGTTATGTGTCTCGTCCCTTACAGTTTATCAGTGGTTGTCATTTCATTTGATATCTAGAGCCTATAAAAGTTCGGTTATCCCCATTTTATGGATGAGAAAACAGATTTCAGTTAAGTTCTGATTGGCTAAAGGTCATAGCTTATAAGCAGTGAAGCCAAGTTTAAACTCTGATTGAAAGATACTGTGCTTTCTGTACCAAACTGCCCAACTTATTTTTGTCAGGGGTTGGGGGATGGTGCTCTTTAATTACTATTTCAGTTTCTTTAATGGTTATATTCAAGGTTTTTGTTTCTTTCCTGACACTTGGAATTTTAATGTTACATAGAATTTTATCCATTTCAGCTGGGTTATCAAATCTATTTGCATTTAGCTTATACTCTTTTTATTTAAGGCGTGCTCCTAACCACTATTCCCATTGATTAAGAGTGAACATTAGAAGAAGAGCAGATTTTGAATGTTCATTCTTTGAGTTTATTTACATCTTCTCTGTTTTTGTCCATCTTATTGGTGTTTTTAAAAGAATCAGCTTTTGGTTTTGTTACTGATTTCTGTACTGTGCTCTTTATTTCTATATACTCAGTTGTCATAGTTTCTCCTGGTTAGCCTGGCTTTTCTGACATATTTCATAATCCTCTTTATTGCCCCCCCCCCCCCCAGATCATCCACACACAGTCCCTTTTCTTAAATTACAGCATTCCCCAACTTTTGTCCTCAGCTTCTGACATATTTCATAATCCTCTTTATTGCCCCCCCCCCCAGATCATCCACACACAGTCCCTTTTCTTAAATTACAGCATTCCCCAACTTTTGTCCTCAGCCTTCCTTTCTCCTATACTGGACTCAACAAACATTTCCTCATGTCAGTTAGATAGCCCCACCAATGCCTCTCTTCCCCACTCACTCTTAAGTCAGTAAGAGTGGTGGTAAGGAGCTCGACCCTAAACATGAATCAGGGCTCTGCCACTTATTAACATGTGATCTTGGGTAAGTTGAGCAACATCTCTGGGCCTTAGTTATCTTTTCTTTTTCTTGTGAAATTGGTTATCTTTTCAAATAGAACTCTTGGGACTATTAAATAAGAAGCCATGAAAAAGTGTGCTTAGAGCAATGTCTGGTATACAGCAGCCCTCAAAAAAATGGTAACTGCTGTTATCAGTAGCATTCCCAGTCTTTTAATCACTTAGTAATCCTTGCCTCTTCCTAATTTTCACTACCTACTTACTCCTTACACTCAACTAAGTCATCCTCTCAATTTTACCTCTGGAATGTCTTCTAAATATATTCCTGTTTTCACTGTTCTTATCTAAAAGATGATTCTTCCCTCAGAATTTGGAATAGTATCAATTTCCTCATGTTTTCCTGCCCCTGACGCTTTCTGCTTTCTCTTCTGTCCTCTCCACACTGTGACATCAGCACTGTCTTTCTAAAATAGAGATGTTATGCTATTTCCAGCTTAAAAAGCCTTCCGGTTATCACTTAACAACTCCTTGGAATACTATTCAAATCCCACAGCTGCTTTTCCAACCAGTCTCCTATCACCCAGTTCTTTCCAGAACAGACTATGTACTTTCATATCCAAATGATGCAGATCTATTCATTTAGAATATACTTTGCCAAAATCCTGTCCCTTCTTCCTAGCTCAGGTGACACTTCTGCCTTGGAGCCTCTGTCCAGTCCCCAGCTGGAAAGAGCTACTCCTATTGGGTTCCTGTAGCACTGTGTTTCACACATCTATTATTCACATATTGTATATCCCTACAGTCCCTGCCTCAGAGCACTGCAAATATTTGCTGGGTTAGATGTGTTGAATTAAAAATTACAGAAAACATTCTCAATTGAAAATTACCTTGTTTCAAGATATAGCTGTACCGACTAGGTGTATTCCAAATCTGATCAAAATCTGTTTCAAAAGTGGAACAGACATCCTAAAGACAAGCTTAAAATGCTAAACGGTCCAACTGTAACCCATCTCTATTTATAAATCAAGGTTGTATATTTAGATTTAGCACAATGTCTTTGGCATCTCTCTCTTCACTAAAACGTGTCTAGATTCCAAAGCATACCTCTTCTAGAAAGGGTAATATAGTATCTTCACTCTCCTTCCCTTAAAATTTTCAGTATCTGCTCTCACTTACTATAGTGATATCAGGGAACCTTCTGTGCCAAAACCCCTCAGCTCTGTCAACTGTTACCCTAAGGATTCTGATCTTTTCTAATCATCATAGCAGGAAATCTGCCAGCATCATTTAAAACTTACTATAGGCCAAGTCTAATTTGTTTCCTCCTCTAACACGTTCACATAGCATATGTGATAGAGGCTTGCTATTTTTAAAGAAACTTATTTTCATTAGTTTAAAAAGGGGTACTGTTGATAGTAATCTGAATTTTGAAACCCATCATTTGAAATGTCTAATTATTAAAAATCAAATTCTTCTTCTTTTTCTTACCATGTTGTTTACCATTTTCAAAACTGCTAATTTCAGCTTTCACCAGCTCAATGCTCTTATCATAGGAAGAGTAATAATACTTTAAAAGGTACATAATTGTTTTTCCTTAGTCTCATGGATCCCAATCCCAAAAAGAGGGCCCAAGGCCATGCGACCTGTCAGCCATCCAAACCTGGTTGCACTTTCCTTTTCAGGAATTGTGTTTTGCATGGTTCCAGGAGAGAGGACAGGTCCAGTTTGTGAAATCAAAATTCTGAGCAGGTAGCCTTTAAATGCAGCATTTCTTCTGCAGAATTCTAAATGTCAATTAGGAACCACTGGTCCGCAGTGGTTCTCAAAGTGTGGTTCCTGGAGCAGCAGCATCACTAGGAACTTGAATGAAAGAACGTTTTTATCAGGCATCCCATCCTAGACCTTCTGAATCAGAAACTGTGGGCGTGGGGCTCAGCAACCTGCATTCTAACACACCCTCCCGCTGATTCTGCTGCACGTTAACTTTGAGAACCACTGGTCTGCAGTAGTGACTGAAGGGGAGGGATATGCCTATCTCCCAATTCCCAGAGCTCCTGATAGCCTACTAATGTGTAGAATCACTATGGACATGAACCACTGCTCCTGTTGGGAGTAACGGGCTGGAAAAGGTTTAGCGTCTAAGGCAAGAGATCTCAAAGAACTCCCAACCAATAGTTCTCCATGGCTTCCTTTGGAGGTCACCAAGCCCTGCACCAATCAGGTGGCAGAATTCCCAGTAAGGAGGGAAGTAAGAGTCCGTTCATTATTCACAAGTGTCTAGGGAAGCCTAGAGAGGCCCTGTGTTAGGTTCTAGGATTAGAGTAGAGTAGTATTACAGTCCCTACCGCCATGGAGCTGACTGTACGTATGCACCATACAACTAACTCCTTTCCACTCTACTCTGGAACTCTGCTGCTCCCATCTGGAGACTTCCAGGAAATAAGGTCTGTTAGTTCCCCCACCAAAAGATTACTAATCTAAAACTGGCCTAATACTGCACTTGCTCGCTGGTTTTTGCTCACTATTTCTAGTTTCTGTTTCCTTGCCTGAGTTAAAATGGCTAAGAATCACCACGTGGGCTGTGCATGACCATATCCTCAATTTCTTGTGCTGAGAAGAAGGGCCAGGAAGAGAAACCTGATTACTCCAGGGATATAGTCACATCATGACACCCTACCTCAACCCTATTAGGAAACCAGAGAAGCAAGATAGTAATCAAAACCTCTTGAGCTCCACCCTTCTCCCAATGAGACCTTAAATACCAGCATGTACAGCCCATGGCACAGGGGTAGATATTAAACTTGACGAGCAAAATGAACAACTCAGAAAAGCACTGGAGGCCTGATCTTTTTAACACTTAACTTTCTTAGACATCTCTTGATGAATTCTAAGGCATCCATTCCTTAGTCAGCCAGTGATACTTACTGAACATCGTTCTGTGTACCAAGAAATATGCTAGATGCCAGGCGCACACCACAGCAAACAAGATGGCCTCTTGAGGGCCCACAGTTCAGTGGGGAGACTGCCAGACGAATACAAAGTGGCAAGCGCTAGATGCAACGAAAGCAAAAGAACTACAACTAACTTGGGGTAAGCCATGTTGGGGGGCGGGGGCAGACGTGAGATGCAGGGTGAATGAGACAGACCAGGCTAGAATCGGGTCAAGAGGGGGTTTGTACTTTATCCAGTTTTGCTTCATTCCTGTCCCTAGGATCCCTTCTATACTACATTCACATATTCAAACAGTAACATCTTGGTCAGTGAGTAATCTTTGGGTCTCCAAGAGGAAATACTGATTTCCACACGATAGCAAGTGATGCTACTGCAGGATTCTAGTGTGGGAATGATTAATGAATGTGCTTACCTAGTACAGGGAGTTTTACAGGCTAAAACAGCAGAGGCTTAATTCATTTTTAACCAATATGACCTGGAAGCTTTTTTTTTTTTTTTTTTTTTGGAACAAGAACTTGATTCTGATTCATAGAATCATGCAGGTAACTTTTCTATTACAGTTTGGAGAAGCTGTTCACTATATTTCAATTTAGTTTGTGATGTCACTACATTGACTAATAGATTAGTATTTTAAAGTCTTTTATGAGATTTTATAAAATACAATTAAAAAATTTTTTTTCCTTAATAAGTTTCCAGTTTTCATAGTCAGTGAAATATCCAAAACACTTCAAGAACTGACTGTTCTATTTATGGGTATCTGACATGAGAACTCCACCTCAGTGAAAATACGTGCCTCTGAAGACAGCCTTCTGCAGCCATGTGAACATGAATTCCTTTTGGAAGCTTAAACAGTGAGTTCTGCCCTACATTTAGTGAAAATATTACCTTGCAGGATTTACTGGGGAAACACATCCCTTAGAAATTCCACATTTAAAAGTTTGTTTCCAAATGCTCACCTGGAACAGCGTGTTTGGCCCTTGCAGCCGGGCAGGACTCAGCGGAGCAACTGGACTAAGGCTGCTCCAGAAGTGTATGCTGGAGAGCAGTGGGCTCGGGGTCAGAAGCAGTCCATTTGGTGTCTGGGAAAGAAGCACATACACAGTTTGTGATACAGGTATCACAGGACGCCAGCTGTGGTCAGTAGTCTGGCCAGGGGCATTAGCCACAAACCAAGAAACAAGCTTCACCATTTTAGGAAAATCTGACAACTCTGTTATTTCTGCAGGGCTGTGCAGCTTAATTTCCTGCAATGCTAACTGTATGAGCAATTTTATAAAGGAAGAAAGTATGGAAACGTTACCTTCCTTAACCATTCTAGTAGAAAACTCAGGTTCCTAGCAACTTTTGTCCAGGTGGTCTTCAATTTGCTCCTCCTCACGCATTAAACAAGATTTGTTGTACAAGTAAATGAGATCCCATGAAAGGGCTTTATTTTTTCTTATCTATATTTTCTTACTTTTCTACAGTGGACATCCATTCCTTTGGCTACACACACACACATTTTTTTAAAGGGCCTCCCACGCCTCACTTTCCATTCCTTTGGCTACACACACACACACACACACACACACACACACTTTTTAGAGGGCCTCCCAATCTTCACTTTCCCTATCAACAGCCCTTTAATACTTCAGGATCTGCTGCTAAAATACCCTGTAGCAGCTTCATCAAAAGCTCTGAACTGGGTTTTCCAGATTTCACTCTGGATATGGAGTTCATGAGAATTCATCTCCCTGGCAATGGTTTGGAGGGGGGAAAAAAAATCCTTTCTTGTCAGATTGGGTATAAAGCCAGAACTCTGGGTTTCCTGGGAGAGTTCCAAGGATTGCATTTGCTTGCATACACGCAGCAGGAGTCCTGGCCTGCAAGCCAGCCAGAGTGCAGAAGAAACAACACTTACCGCCCCAGCTGGCAAGTCTGCATGGCTTTTATTCTCAGCGGAGCCAAACGCCCTGGCCAGGGTGGTTTTGTACCTTTGCTGACTAGGAGGAGCCCCTCGGTGGTTTTGTGATGTCAATAAGGTGCTCTGTGTAAGAAGAACGACAGCAAGGGCGCCAGCATTTCAGATTGCATCATGCTAGATGCTAAAGTGTTCTTTTTTCCCTAGAATTGGCCTTAGCAGCTTCGTTAATTATCCAGAACATTTAGCTTAAACCTAAGTTGAAAGGTCTGCTCTGTTCAGTGGAAAGGAGACAAACATCCAAAGGTTCTCAGACAAGCTGCTGAAAAGACTCAAATTATTTGAGTCTTTGGTTCTACAGCATTTTCTACATATTGAATGACCTATGAGGTTACTAGGATAAATACTTGTTTTGGATAAGTTTCCCGTTTGTTCTAATTCAAGGCAATTTCACAAACTTGCCAGGCCACCTGGCCTAACGGTTCAGGCTTAGCGGTTCCGCATGGGCTCTGCCAGGGTTCCAATCTCAGAACCACTACTTACTAGCTAGGTAACCTTTCTATGCCTCAGTTTCCTAATCTGCGAGACAGGGAGAAAAATGCCTACGTTTTCTACATTACAGGATTGTTAGGAAGAATAAATGATCTATGTAAAGCTCTTAATATGTGCCTAGAGCAAATGCTCAATAAGTGTTCAGGACTGGTATCAGTAATTAATTAAAAGTGTACTTGACGAACTGTATTTCACCTATTCATGGGAGAAATCCTCAACTGTATATGGAAAAGTACTTAATGTTCTGAAACAGACAAATCAACCTAGTCAGCTGGTGCTTTAAGGTTCCTCAGTCATGTTACGGTCAAGTCCACAGCTCAGGTGATCTGAGAACTAGTATTTGCATGTTACTCTGAAGCCAGGTCCCAGCCACAATATGCCACATTAACATTTACTAACCAGTGTGTTCAGGGCCTCCTAGTTTACCTACCAGTGAAAGTCTCACAGCTCTAAAGAGACAGTGAATCTGCTAAACTACAAAACATAGCTAGCTACCTTTCTCCGTGGCCATAAATATATATCCATTTCTTTTTAATCCTCTGAGCAACATATGAGGTGTAGAATATATTTTCATAGTCTAAAATTCATACCCATGTCTGAATTTGAGATGTTTTGCATATTTGTTTCTAAGGGATACAGGATATAATCAGAATACAGTAGCCTTCTGTTTCTCATGTTAAATACATTCGAAATGTCTCCTATAATACATGCAAATAAATACTATATTTTCATAGTCTAAAATTCATACCCATGTCTGAATTTGAGATGTTTTGCATATTTGTTTCTAAGGGATACAGGATATAATCAGAATACAGTAGCCTTCTGTTTCTCATGTTAAATACATTCGAAATGTCTCCTATAATACATGCAAATAAATACTGTAAAATGACTTCATTCACTCCTCTCCCTCCCATCCCTGTTCTGCCTGAAGATCCTGTGGCCGTAGAGAAAAAAACTGGTTGGTTGCTCTTTTAGGGAAAATTCCTATAAAGCCTGGCCTGGGTTATCTCTGGTATCATGTGAACTGACTGTTCCTGGAACTGACTCTCCTATTTACCCCCTCATTTCCAGTCTTGCTGCATCCAAGACCCTATCAACTTAGGTGGCACTCGGCAACTGCCACCTAAAGCAGCCCACCTGCCTCTGGTCTCTCCCTTGCAATCTGTTCTGAGCACTGCCACTGAATCAATCCCCTTAAGACACTGTGTTTAGTTTCAGGGAAAAAAAAGAGTACAACCTCCCTGGCCACAATTCTAGGTTCCCCCATAGCCTAGTTTCATGTGAAAGCCCCCCCTCCCCGCACGCCCCCCTCCCCAGCTTTGGTTGAAGTGTCCTGAGCACCACACAATTCCAACCTACTTGTTCTTCAGCACTCATTCCAGAACTGTCCTGACCACTCAGCCCACGCTCCCCTGGGCTAGAGCCGTTGCACAAGTGATCGCATCTGCTTCTGCAGTTATTAACCAACCATCCCTTGACCATCCCCAAACTCTCTCCTTAGCTCCAACTGCAGCTGGGTGTTTCCTCCTGAATGTCCTGCAGGCTCCTCAAACTCAACACAGCCAAACCGGACCTGTAACCTTTCCCCATGAGTTTCTTTCCTTCCGTGAAACTCATACTCGACTTCTGGCTCTCCCCTAGCACCTCCACACCCATCACCAAGTCCTGTTGGTAGCAGTCCCTGTGTCCCTCAGAGCCATCGCCTTTCGCCTCATGCCACTGTCACAGCCTTAGGTCCTCATTGTCTTTCACCTGGTTTTTTTTTTTGCGGTACGCAGGCCTTTCAATGCTGTGGCCTCTCCCGTTGCGGAGCACAGGCTCTGGACGCGCAGGCTCAGCAACCTTGGCTCACGGGCCCAGCCGCTCCGCGGCATGTGGGATCTTCCCGGACCGGGGCACGAACCCGCGTCCCCTGCATCGGCAGGCGGACTCTCAACCACTGCGCCACGAGGGAAGCCCTCACCTGGAATTTTACAGTCATATCCTAACTGCTTCCAGCCTCTCCCCTCCCTAATCCACGTCATCAGGATGGTTTCTAAAACACAATTCTCACTATGTCACTCAGGCTCCATCTTCCACCACTTCCTTTACCTTTGGAATGTATCCTCCCCTCTTACTGAACTACTTGTTCTGCCCTGATGCACAAGGCTAGTGCACATCTTTATGCTTTGGCTCAAGGTGTTCCTCTGCCTACAATGCCCTCTTCACCCCATGTGCCAGATAAATTGCTGCTGATCCTTTAACACCCTGCCCAAGTGTGATCACCCCTTCCACGAACACCTTTTCAGCACCCTTCGCCATCCCCAAGAAAGTTAATACTTTCCTCCTTAGTATTCCTTTTATACCTAAGAATTCCACTTGTACCGTGTCCGGGATACTATATTAACCAACTTAAGGTAAGTTACGAGTTCCCTCCCAACTAACAGGGACTATCTAATTCACGTTTGTACCCCCAGCTCCAAGCAAAGCCCGGACACATGATAGGTGCTCAATCTGGGTTTGTTGAATCGAACTACATGTTCTTTCCCCATTCTGTTCCTAAGGTACTTCTCTGCACTGTGTATTTGGCTCTTGCCGTGTGCATGTCTTGTCATGGCTAGGTCCTAAGGTCATAAAAATAGGCACTTGTACTTTTGGTGTCCTTCCTGTGATTTGCCAAAAATGCTAAATAATTACTTGTTGATAGATTCTAACAGGAATTTTTGTTTCCCTTGACTTAACACCTTCAGCAGCTATTAATTTCCCATCAAAACAGGTCTAATTCCTCAGTGAGTTCCCAGGGCCCTCTATAATTTCACACCACCCCACGTTATATATTGCCCTTATTCTTTACCTATTGGACAGCAAGCTTGTAAGCTCATGAGAACAGGAACTGTGTCTGTCTTGCTCACCTCTGTATCTCCAGGTGCCTAGCCGATGGTTGGGCAGGTTGTAGCAACAAACATCTCTAATCTTAATCTCCCATGGATGCCAACAGAATCCATGACAGTGCCATTTTGTGGTTAAAAAAATCCTCAAAAGGTTGACAGTGAACCTCTGGAAACTCCTAGAGTTGTCTGAATTCAAATAAAAACATGGTTTTAAGAACTTCCAAAAAGAAGTCGTGTCACACAGAAGTTTGTATAGCACTGAATGTGCTGATCTGAAGGAAAAGAGGACAAAGAGGAGAATTCCCTATTGGTCCAGGGTAGCTATGGTAAGAGTTAGGGGGGGAAATAGAATAAGGGTAGAACTGGGGAGAAGTCGGCAGATCCACAAAGGATCTACAGAAAAGACGGGTCCCAGGGTGGAAAGAGGGAGGGCGCGATCACACTTTGCTCATCTCAGGCAATCCAGAGCTGGGAGAAGCAAGAACCTTCAGCTGGGGTGTCAAGTCACCCAAAAGTCTACCAATGACATCCTCCACTGAACAGACCTCCTAAAAGGACATCCCTCTTCTGTAGGGCCAGTATGGAGAAAGCTGCAGGCTGAGCTAGGGCAGTGTTACGGAGTGGGATGAAGGGGAAAAAAAAACAAACTTACTTCCTTTTGTGATCATGGCAAAAGAGACAATAAGGTTGGAAACCACTCCAGAGCTGAGCCGGGATGCAGTCTACCCAATGGCTCCTCACCACACGCATCCATTTTACTGCCAATTCTCGCCTTATGATCTGGGCTCAAGGTTGTCACATCCATCAGTAAATGCAGGAAGGAGGTTTTAGCATTTCAGTCCTCAGCAAGCTGTCTCTACTCAGTTAGTGTTAACCCAAAGCCGCTATTAATAAAACAGCCCGGGGCGGGCTTCCCTGGTGGCGCAGTGGTTGAGAGTCCGCCTGCCGATGCAGGGGACACGGGTTCGTGCCCCGGTCCGGGAAGATCCCACATGCCGCGGAGCAGCTGGGCCCGTGGGCCATGGCCGCCGAGCCTGCGCG
>NC_041219.1:29730184-29759622 GCF_002837175.3 Physeter macrocephalus | reverse complement strand
GGGTTCGTGCCCCGGTCCGGGAAGATCCCACATGCCGCGGAGCAGCTGGGCCCGTGAGCCATGGCCGCCGAGCCTGCGCGTCCGGAGGCTGTGCTCCGCGACGGGAGAGGCCACAGCGGTGAGAGGCCCGCGTACCGCCAAAAAAAAAAAGCAGCCCGGGGCATGCATGCTCAGACTCTCATGTGAGTTCACGCCCTGGTGCCCGCACATATCTGAGTTCAACATCTTAGACATCACGTGTGAGATGAACAGAGGTCTTGGCATAAATGGAGGGACGTGCAATGAGTCAACCTCCGATTCTGAACTAACTTTACATTGGTAAGACAGGAGGAGGGAGAGACTAAACAGGAGAGGCAAATGGAAGGAAGAGGGACAGGTGACACCCAGATGCAGAAGATACAGAGAATCAGAAGTTCCAGCTGGCACCATTTGGGCTTCCATGGTGCCTGGCTGGAAACCAGGAGGGTTTCACATCCTGGCTCCTCCCCCCACCCCCATCTCAATTTCTGTAGCTCATGCCATCAGAGATAGCATTCTTGTTTTTCTAGCAACAGTCCAGTATGACCTCGGTGGCTGAGCTCCAGCTACCTCACTCCTTGGTACCAGCTGGCTTTTTATTCTCATATTTTCAGTTCCTCACGTCCACGGTGGGGGTGCCTCGTGGTGATCATCATGTCTGTCTACATTTGTAATCGTTTCTCAAAGACTCATGAGAGTAATCTCAACTGCATTTTGTATGGGTGCCAGATGTGCCACAAGTATTCTTTTTTTTTTTTTTTTTTTTTTTTTTTTTTTTTTTTTTTCCGGTACGCGGAACTCTCAGCCACTGCGCCACCAGGGAAGCCCGCCACAAGTATTCTTGGTGGGAGTGGTGGTTATGATGTGGGGGGAGTGGCAGAATGCCGATGCTTTTTCATGCCCATCATGCTGTAGCTTGAAATTTCAAATCTGAATTTGGGCCTACACGAGGTATGTGGTTTAATATAGTCCTTGGAGGGCATTGTAACCACATGACCCTAAGCAGGCCGAGACATGCTTAATCCTACCCTTCCTCCTGCCATGCTTCTAGCTGAAACTAACTAGGAATTATTCTTGGAATAAATAAATCAATAAAATATAAATCATTCTTGGAACAAATACAAGTTCTTGGGAACTTCATTTTCAGGGTATCAAATTATTACAGCACACTTTAATCTCTTTTAAAGCTAGCCACGAAGAAAGTTGATAGGCGCTCCCCACAGGTAACCAAATGCTTCTGCGTACACACTGCACACCCCACAGAAAGTGGAGTTTCTGCAACAGAAAGTGCTAAGGGAGGAGAGAAGCCAGTGAGCCGCGGGAGTGAGGCGCCACTGCTGCCTGTGAGAGAAATGCCCCACGCTCCCTTGGGTGGAGAGGAACCCCCCAGAGTTGACCTGGGGGCAAACAGGAGTCTTTCGCTCCCATCCCTGGCGGCGATTTCAGGGAGATGGGCTCGCTCCTCAGTTTGAGGCCCAGTGGACTTCAGGAGAACTGCTGAGGGAGCTGATGCTGTTTCTGGCTGTGCACTGGAGGGAGAACCAGGGGCTGGTGGGTTAGTTTCTGGGGCACCTGAAACAGCTCCTGTTCTCTGAGAATCCAAATCCTACACTGACTCGAGGCCTCCCCGGAATCCTAAAAGACTCAAGGCTTGTCAAGTCGAGATAAAACCACTTGACTCTCCTGTCTGCTCTCAGAGAACCCACCTGGGGGAACACCCCACCCCTGAGTCCTGCCCTTCCTCTGCGCTCTCTGGTTTCTCCCTCCTGGCCTCTCCTCTCCCTCCCTGTCAGCCACAGGCGCTCCAGGTGCAGAGCTGAGCCCGCTAGAAGGTGAGGGGATCTCAAGTCCTGAGTCTCCGCCATCTCCCAAGGGCAGCTGTTGACTCCTTTAGCTCTGAACGGCTTCAGACACTACCTAGCCCCCAACGCCACCCCCTCACACCCGATCCAAAGCCCCTCCCTTGGCCCAGGCCGCCACTTCCCCTCTCCTGTCCTAGTCCAGGCCCTGCCCTGTGCCTCTCTCCCCTCAGGAAGCGCCCTCCCATGTCTTGGACTTCGTGGCGCCCTCGCTCACCGGTCGAGGCCGCGCCCTCACAGCCTGGGAGGACCAGCCCGCGCATCTCCCTAAGGCACAGGTCCTCTCTTAAACATCTGGCTTTCCCATGCTTCCCCCTCCCTGCTGGTAGACCATTCTAGTAGATGCCGTCTCCCAGTCCTGAGCTCTGCATCCATTCCTCCACATCCACCCTCTGTCCCTAACTCGTGTCACTGTCCCCCCCTCCCCTCGGCCCAGCCATACATCCTCAGTCCCGCTGCCGGAGCCTCCCTAAATTCACTATGTCCAGGCCCAGAACCACAGGGCTAGCCCAAGCCGCTGTCCTCCGACGCAACTACAGGGCTGACACGTGTCCAGAGACGGTGATACACAGAGAAAGCAGAGACCGCAATCAGAGTTGGCCTGGGCCTGGCTCTAGGCCTCTCTACACCTCACAGCTGGAAACACAGAGGAGGCCGGGGAGGAGATCCTCAGATTGCCCCCTGGCCCGCTTCTCTGGTTACTTCTCTGAGCGACATCGGAAGCCGCTGTGCCTGAGCCATTTACTCAGTGGTCCTTAGTCACTGGACAGTTTTGCTTGGTCAGGAAATGCCCCACTTAAGAGCACACACGCTCATTCTGCCTGTAACGGAGCCCTTAGCCCTCCCCTCCGCGGCAGCCTGCCGTCACCACCAGCTCACAAGCTGAGCCGACATGATATCCCTGGGCCACAATCATCTGGGAGAAGCCATGGAGAGGAAAATGCCCAAGAGCTGCTTTCAGCTTCCTGCAGACTCCATGGATGTTTCATGATCAGGGACAAGTGGGCATTCTCCCAGTGCACATGCCGAGAGCATTTTACTTAAAGAGCATGGCTTCTGGAGCGGACTAACGGGTTCAAGTTCACCTCTGTGGCCTATTAGCTGTGTGACCTTGGATGAGTTACTTTACCTCCGTGCCTCATTTACCTCTGTTGGAAAAATGGGACAATAATAGTATCTCCTTCACGGGCCTGTGATGACAAACAACTGAGATGGTGCATGGACGGTGTTTAGAACAGTACCTGGCACACATGAGCAGCTCAATTACGCTGCCACTAATGATGGTGACAGCAAGGACACCTAAAGCGATGGGTACAGAGGCAGGGGACAGAGAGCTCCTACCCACCTCAAGCATGACCCCACCCTGGTGCCATAAAGTCACATGATACTAAAACCTGCCGGTTGTAACCAGCTCTCTTCCCACGGCCATTATCCCCTTTAATCCTCACAACAATCCACTGCACAGATGTGGAAACTGGCTCAGAGAGCAAGTACCCGCAGTCACGTTTCTACCCAGCAGTGCAGCCAGGGACTGAATCCAGGTCTGTGACCCCAAAGCCAATGCACTTAACCTCTGCCACTGAAACGTGTCCAGTTTTCCAGAGGAAGCAGAAGTAGGTTTACCAGTACCTGCTCTGCCTTTGCCCTGCAGCTGCCAGCTGGACAAGAGTGAGCATCTGAATACCGTATTTAGAGGAAAAAGCCGCCTTCACGTTGGAGTTAACAGCACCGAAGACTTTTCTTGCTCCACGAGTTTGCTTTCCTCTCCCCTATGCTGTGGACCTGGGCTTTCTCAGACTGGCACTGTTTTTTACTGAAGCATCTCTTTCTCACCATTTGATGTGGCCCCTGCATTTCTTATTAGAGACTACAGGACAACCCAGCTCCCCACTGACGACTGCAATGGCCATATTCGTTGGCATCTATTTTCTTATTAACAGAAAACAAATGGCTACTTATCAAGGCCCCCCCCCCCGCCACCGAGAGGATTCTCCCATAGAATTTTCATAAAGCCCAAGCACCTTCTGAAACGTCACCGGTCTGCTCAGCTTTCCCTAGGAAATCACTGCTTGGATCTGCTTTGACGGCCAGTGTGTGTATTCCATCTTACGATCGCTTTAGGCCCCTAAAAGCTAGAAACCAATCAAGCATCCCACTGTAGCCAATACCCTAAGCCTTTCCTCTTGTGTATGCTCCCACCTGGGCATGGAAAAGTAATTTCCCTGCACAATGACACAGTGACTTTGCCACAGGGACCCTCGGATTATCCTTTGAAGGGCACAAGGCAGTTGCTTCGGTTGCTCTTTCCTCCCTTCCGCTAAGCCACTGAGTCTGGGGCTGGCCAGGACGACGGGGACGGCTCTTACCTGGGCGGTGAAGAAGGCTGGGGTGAGGGATCCCGAGGGAAGGGCCGGGCTGTTGAGGGCGATGGAGCCGATATCGGTGCCGGAGAGCACCAGCGGGGGCGCGGAGATTTCCAAGCCTTTGGGTTTTTTGGCCTTTGGGGGAAGAGATGGAGACCTGGTCTTGGAGCCCGATGACAGGTTCAAGGGCTCTAGGGAATCCGAGTCATGGCAGGCGGCCTCCAGGAAGAGGCTTCTGTGTTCGGAGGGGAGGGGCGAGTTCGGGGACAGGGACGGGGACCGAGAGGAGGAGGGTGAGGCAGACGAGATGCTGGCAGCGTTTGGCAACATTAACGAGGAGATCTTGGCGGAGACGGACGAGGCCAGGAAGGCCTCCGACGTGGAGGGCAGGGACACCACGGGCCTGCTGATGTGCTTGTCGGTTTTGTTGGTCACAAACCTGATGACAGTCCTGACTTCTTCCACGGGAGGGCTGTCTTCCGGCTGCTCCTCCAGTTTCTCCGTCTTGATGGCCTTGAGGGACTCGGGTGGATTCTGCAGGGAGTTGATGGTGAAGGACGAGTACAGGCCCGAGTGGATGTACTCATTGCGGCTGGCGCTCTTGAGGGCGGACAGGCCGTGTCTGTGGGCCTCGCGGCTCTCGGGGGGCGCCTTGCACTCGCTGTCCTGCAGCAAAAGGCTCTCCCGGCTGATCTCCACCGCGTGAGGGTCCATTTTCAGTATCTCCGGGAAAGAGACGAATTTATACACAAACTTCTGCCCGATCACCTTCTTGATGATGTTCTGTGAACACAAAAGCAGACGTGGAAAAGATGAGTGCATCAGAGAAATTGGTAAGAGGCTCATTCTTGTGGGGGACCTTGCTGGCAGAAGCACTGAAACGGTCCTGATGGCACATCTCAGCTAAGGTGTAATGGAAAGAGGACTAAAGCTGAGGGCAGAAGAATTTGATTTGCATTCCAGTTCTGCTAATTACAAATGGCGTGATCTTCGGCAAACTGGTGGTCAGTTTTAGTTTCCTCATCTGTGAAGTGAGGATTATTATATCTAAGAACATAGTTAACAGTTGCCAATTATTAAGCACTTACTATGTCGCTGGTATTGTTTATGCATTAGCTCGTATAATCTGTACAGCGATCCTAAAAGAAAGGGATGATTCAACTCCCATTTTAGACCTTAGGAAAATAAGCTTAGAGCATTTAAATAACCCACAGAGCCACATGGTAGGTAAGTGGTAGAGGCAGCATTTCCTTTACCATAATATAGTATTGTCTTACCTACCTCTGGGACTTGTGAGAATTCAATGAAATAACAATGGGAAAGCATTCTGTAAGCTGGAAAGCATTATAGAAATGTAAGTTATTATCACCAAAACACCAGTGTTTTCTTAAATCATGCAGCCATTTTTTTTTTCCTTTTTAATTCTCTGCCAAGAAAGCCGCTGGAGGAAAAAACAAAGTGTCTACTTGGATGTTCACGACATTCATACAGTATTTTAAGTTGCTGGTATCTACTTCTGGCTCTTCAGTTTATGGCTCCCATCCTCAAACATTAGGATGTAAATGAAAACCAATAATCACTGCACAAGTTTCCACCCCCCTTTGGGAGGACGGACTTCATTTTAAAGGCTGTACTGTTCTTGGGATTTATTAAATCCGAACATTAGCAAAGTCTCTCAAATGTTTGCCGGGTCCGAGGTACTCAAGGCAGACAAAGATTGTCTCCCTCAAGCACAGAGAGGTAGCGGCACCATCCTGTGGGAAGGGGACTTCCTTACAAACTGTTCCTCTTAAAACCTGGGTATGAATGAGGGTAAAAAAAAAAAAAAAAAAAAAATCATTTGGGGGAGAAGAGCTTGAAAAGTAGCTCCTGTTGAGCATCTACTCTGTCCTGGGTGTTATGCACAAGTGATCCCATTTGATCTCGCATGAACCCACTTGTAGGCTGGAAGGTATCATCCTTATGACACAAGCTCAGAGATGGGAAGTGATGTGCCCAAGAGCCACAAGATCTACTAATTCTAAAGCCTAAGGTTTTTCCCATTTCCACACAAAGTTGGAGGGAAAGAATCAAAGAGCCCCCTTAGTAGAGACGACATTTTAAAATTAGTTCATCTCAAATTTTTAAAAATTGAGATACAATTGACATATAACATTAGTTTCAGGTGTACAGCATAACGATTGACATTTGCGTATACTGCAAAATGACCACCACAATAAGTCTGGTTCACATCCATCAACACACACACAAATTTTTTCTCCCTTGTGATGAGAACTTTTAAGATCTACCCTCTTAGCAACTTTCAAATATATGAGAGGAAATTTAATTAAATTTTGATGTTCATCTGTGATCATTTTGGTGTATAAATATATTATGCTTTTGCCTTCCCTCTTCTTACAGTACAGCCTGCTAACTTGCCTTTGTCCTCCTTAAATGCATCCTCAAATCCCAGAAGTGAATTTATCTAGCAGTCAGGAGGGATGGGCATAATTACCAAGCCACTGAGATTTTCAAGGAAGAATTCTTCAGGGCAGGCATCTAAGGGAGGGACACACAAGGTCCCCAGGCAGCACCAGAAAACCCAATAACGCAAATCCTGGTGACACTCTGCTCAGCACCAGCACACAGGAGGTTCAAACCTGAGTACGTGAGATTCAAAGCTGAACCGTTCCAGTGCATGGCATCCTGGCCTGCAGTTTAACCCACCAAATCCCATTTACTCCACCTGACTTCATTTTCACACTCGACACTAGCAAAACTGAAAACCACTTAGAGAAACTTCAGAGAGATCTAGTAAACTTAAGAGTTCCACCTGGGCCTCACTGGCATCATCTCTGCACGTGACACACCAGGCCTGGGTAGACGACGCGCCTGGGAGAAATCAGCTCCCAAAAGGAAAGGGTTAAATAAGGGTGTTATTGGTGCCACCTGACCCATAAAAAGAAAGCAGGCTTGCCTGGTGCGTTCCTCTGCTAAAATTCTAAGGTATTTTTGTTTCACTCATAATATTCTTCTCCCTGGAGAAAAACTTCATTTTATTCTCAGCCAGTCTGAACACTCATCTAAACTGAGTGAATCATTAAAGCCTAAATAATTACACAGAAGAAAAGAGAAACTATGGGCTGAATCCTTTCTTCTGCCAGGTGTTGGAAATTTTTTTTTTTTTTTTTTAACAGAACCAACCTTTAAGTTTATCATGGGTATTCAGAACATAATGTCTGAGCAGGGATTACGTTCACAAGCAAACCAAGAAGTCGTTCGGGGCTGTGATAAAAATGATAAAGGTGGTTGGAAATTGAAAGGCAATCTCAAATAGAGAGCTGGGCCTCAATGTGTTAAAAAGAACAGAAGGAACAACCCACACGACTATCAACTGAGAAATAAACAAAATAGGGGACAGTCATACGATAGAATATCATCCAGCCATAGAAGGGAATGAAGCACTGGCACAGCTACAACATGGACACACCTTGAATGTGTTCTGCTAAGTGAAAGAAACCAGACACAAAAGGCCACATATTGTATGATGGACTCTATTTATATAAAATATGCAGAAGAGACAAATCTACAGAGACAGAAAGTAGATGAGTCATCTCCTAGGGGATGACTAGGTGGGATGGGGGAATTGAGGGGTGACAGCAGAAAGGTTAAGACATTTGGGGGGGTGGTAGTGAAAATGCTCTAAAATTGATTGTGATGATGGATGTACAACTCTATAAAAACACTCAAAGCCATTGACTTGTATGCCTTAAATGGGTGAATTAGCTGGTATGTGAATTATACTTCAGTAAGGCTGTTATTTAGACAGAGAACGTGAGGAATCCTTTTCCCCCCAGCTTTACTGAGATATAACTGACATATAACATTGTGTAAGTTTAAGGTGTACAGTGTGATGATCTGATGCACGTACAGATCACAAAATATTTACCACGATAAGGTTAGTTACCACATCCTTCACCCACGTAATTACTATTTTGTTGTTGTTGTGAGATTTAAGGTCTACTCTCTGCAACTTTCCTGTATATATTACAGTATTATTAACTCTAGCCACCACGCTGTACATTAGAGCCCCCAAATTTACTCATCTCACTGCTAGAAATTGGTACCCTATGACCAACATCTCCCTGGTTCCCCACCTCAGCCCCTGGTAACCATCAATCTACTCTGTGAGTTTCTATGAGTTCAGCTTTTGTGGATTCCACATGAGTGAGATCATACAGTATTTGTCTTTCTCTGACCGACTTATTTCACTTAGCATAATGCCCTCAAGGTCCATCCACAACATAAGGAATTTTAAGAATTTTGGCATGCTTAAAGGGAAGATGGTGGGAACTTTTGATGGCTGGATGGCAACTGACATTACATGCTAACCGTGTCCCCTGCATCGGCAGGCGGACTCTCAGCCACTGCGCCACCAGGGAAGCCCGCCACAAGTATTCTTGGTGGGAGTGGTGGTTATGATGTTGGGGGAGTGGCAGAATGCCGATGCTTTTTCATGCCCATCATGCTGTAGCTTGAAATTTCAAATCTGAATTTGGGCCTACACGAGGTATGTGGTTTAATATAGTCCTTGGAGGGCATTGTAACCACATGACCCTAAGCAGGCCGAGACATGCTTAATCCTACCCTTCCTCCTGCCATGCTTCTAGCTGAAACTAACTAGGAATTATTCTTGGAATAAATAAATCAATAAAATATAAATCATTCTTGGAACAAATACAAGTTCTTGGGAACTTCATTTTCAGGGTATCAAATTATTACAGCACACTTTAATCTCTTTTAAAGCTAGCCACGAAGAAAGTTGATAGGCGCTCCCCACAGGTAACCAAATGCTTCTGCGTACACACTGCACACCCCACAGAAAGTGGAGTTTCTGCAACAGAAAGTGCTAAGGGAGGAGAGAAGCCAGTGAGCCGCGGGAGTGAGGCGCCACTGCTGCCTGTGAGAGAAATGCCCCACGCTCCCTTGGGTGGAGAGGAACCCCCCAGAGTTGACCTGGGGGCAAACAGGAGTCTTTCGCTCCCATCCCTGGCGGCGATTTCAGGGAGATGGGCTCGCTCCTCAGTTTGAGGCCCAGTGGACTTCAGGAGAACTGCTGAGGGAGCTGATGCTGTTTCTGGCTGTGCACTGGAGGGAGAACCAGGGGCTGGTGGGTTAGTTTCTGGGGCACCTGAAACAGCTCCTGTTCTCTGAGAATCCAAATCCTACACTGACTCGAGGCCTCCCCGGAATCCTAAAAGACTCAAGGCTTGTCAAGTCGAGATAAAACCACTTGACTCTCCTGTTTGCTCTCAGAGAACCCACCTGGGGGAACACCCCACCCCTGAGTCCTGCCCTTCCTCTGCGCTCTCTGGTTTCTCCCTCCTGGCCTCTCCTCTCCCTCCCTGTCAGCCACAGGCGCTCCAGGTGCAGAGCTGAGCCCGCTAGAAGGTGAGGGGATCTCAAGTCCTGAGTCTCCGCCATCTCCCAAGGGCAGCTGTTGACTCCTTTAGCTCTGAACGGCTTCAGACACTACCTAGCCCCCAACGCCACCCCCTCACACCCGATCCAAAGCCCCTCCCTTGGCCCAGGCCGCCACTTCCCCTCTCCTGTCCTAGTCCAGGCCCTGCCCTGTGCCTCTCTCCCCTCAGGAAGCGCCCTCCCATGTCTTGGACTTCGTGGCGCCCTCGCTCACCGGTCGGTCGAGGCCGCGCCCTCACAGCCTGGGAGGACCAGCCCGCGCATCTCCCTAAGGCACAGGTCCTCTCTTAAACATCTGGCTTTCCCATGCTTCCCCCTCCCTGCTGGTAGACCATTCTAGTAGATGCCGTCTCCCAGTCCTGAGCTCTGCATCCATTCCTCCACATCCACCCTCTGTCCCTAACTCGTGTCACTGTCCCCCCCTCCCCTCGGCCCAGCCATACATCCTCAGTCCCGCTGCCGGAGCCTCCCTAAATTCACTATGTCCAGGCCCAGAACCACAGGGCTAGCCCAAGCCGCTGTCCTCCGACGCAACTACAGGGCTGACACGTGTCCAGAGACGGTGATACACAGAGAAAGCAGAGACCGCAATCAGAGTTGGCCTGGGCCTGGCTCTAGGCCTCTCTACACCTCACAGCTGGAAACACAGAGGAGGCCGGGGAGGAGATCCTCAGATTGCCCCCTGGCCCGCTTCTCTGGTTACTTCTCTGAGCGACATCGGAAGCCGCTGTGCCTGAGCCATTTACTCAGTGGTCCTTAGTCACTGGACAGTTTTGCTTGGTCAGGAAATGCCCCACTTAAGAGCACACACGCTCATTCTGCCTGTAACGGAGCCCTTAGCCCTCCCCTCCGCGGCAGCCTGCCGTCACCACCAGCTCACAAGCTGAGCCGACATGATATCCCTGGGCCACAATCATCTGGGAGAAGCCATGGAGAGGAAAATGCCCAAGAGCTGCTTTCAGCTTCCTGCAGACTCCATGGATGTTTCATGATCAGGGACAAGTGGGCATTTTCCCAGTGCACATGCCGAGAGCATTTTACTTAAAGAGCATGGCTTCTGGAGCGGACTAACGGGTTCAAGTTCACCTCTGTGGCCTATTAGCTGTGTGACCTTGGATGAGTTACTTTACCTCCGTGCCTCATTTACCTCTGTTGGAAAAATGGGACAATAATAGTATCTCCTTCACGGGCCTGTGATGACAAACAACTGAGATGGTGCATGGACGGTGTTTAGAACAGTACCTGGCACACATGAGCAGCTCAATTACGCTGCCACTAATGATGGTGACAGCAAGGACACCTAAAGCGATGGGTACAGAGGCAGGGGACAGAGAGCTCCTACCCACCTCAAGCATGACCCCACCCTGGTGCCATAAAGTCACATGATACTAAAACCTGCCGGTTGTAACCAGCTCTCTTCCCACGGCCATTATCCCCTTTAATCCTCACAACAATCCACTGCACAGATGTGGAAACTGGCTCAGAGAGCAAGTACCCGCAGTCACGTTTCTACCCAGCAGTGCAGCCAGGGACTGAATCCAGGTCTGTGACCCCAAAGCCAATGCACTTAACCTCTGCCACTGAAACGTGTCCAGTTTTCCAGAGGAAGCAGAAGTAGGTTTACCAGTACCTGCTCTGCCTTTGCCCTGCAGCTGCCAGCTGGACAAGAGTGAGCATCTGAATACCGTATTTAGAGGAAAAGGCCGCCTTCACGTTGGAGTTAACAGCACCGAAGACTTTTCTTGCTCCACGAGTTTGCTTTCCTCTCCCCTATGCTGTGGACCTGGGCTTTCTCAGACTGGCACTGTTTTTTACTGAAGCATCTCTTTCTCACCATTTGATGTGGCCCCTGCATTTCTTATTAGAGACTACAGGACAACCCAGCTCCCCACTGACGACTGCAATGGCCATATTCGTTGGCATCTATTTTCTTATTAACAGAAAACAAATGGCTACTTATCAAGGCCCCCCCCCCCGCCACCGAGAGGATTCTCCCATAGAATTTTCATAAAGCCCAAGCACCTTCTGAAACGTCACCGGTCTGCTCAGCTTTCCCTAGGAAATCACTGCTTGGATCTGCTTTGACGGCCAGTGTGTGTATTCCATCTTACGATCGCTTTAGGCCCCTAAAAGCTAGAAACCAATCAAGCATCCCACTGTAGCCAATACCCTAAGCCTTTCCTCTTGTGTATGCTCCCACCTGGGCATGGAAAAGTAATTTCCCTGCACAATGACACAGTGACTTTGCCACAGGGACCCTCGGATTATCCTTTGAAGGGCACAAGGCAGTTGCTTCGGTTGCTCTTTCCTCCCTTCCGCTAAGCCACTGAGTCTGGGGCTGGCCAGGACGACGGGGACGGCTCTTACCTGGGCGGTGAAGAAGGCTGGGGTGAGGGATCCCGAGGGAAGGGCCGGGCTGTTGAGGGCGATGGAGCCGATATCGGTGCCGGAGAGCACCAGCGGGGGCGCGGAGATTTCCAAGCCTTTGGGTTTTTTGGCCTTTGGGGGAAGAGATGGAGACCTGGTCTTGGAGCCCGATGACAGGTTCAAGGGCTCTAGGGAATCCGAGTCATGGCAGGCGGCCTCCAGGAAGAGGCTTCTGTGTTCGGAGGGGAGGGGCGAGTTCGGGGACAGGGACGGGGACCGAGAGGAGGAGGGTGAGGCAGACGAGATGCTGGCAGCGTTTGGCAACATTAACGAGGAGATCTTGGCGGAGACGGACGAGGCCAGGAAGGCCTCCGACGTGGAGGGCAGGGACACCACGGGCCTGCTGATGTGCTTGTCGGTTTTGTTGGTCACAAACCTGATGACAGTCCTGACTTCTTCCACGGGAGGGCTGTCTTCCGGCTGCTCCTCCAGTTTCTCCGTCTTGATGGCCTTGAGGGACTCGGGTGGATTCTGCAGGGAGTTGATGGTGAAGGACGAGTACAGGCCCGAGTGGATGTACTCATTGCGGCTGGCGCTCTTGAGGGCGGACAGGCCGTGTCTGTGGGCCTCGCGGCTCTCGGGGGGCGCCTTGCACTCGCTGTCCTGCAGCAAAAGGCTCTCCCGGCTGATCTCCACCGCGTGAGGGTCCATTTTCAGTATCTCCGGGAAAGAGACGAATTTATACACAAACTTCTGCCCGATCACCTTCTTGATGATGTTCTGTGAACACAAAAGCAGACGTGGAAAAGATGAGTGCATCAGAGAAATTGGTAAGAGGCTCATTCTTGTGGGGGACCTTGCTGGCAGAAGCACTGAAACGGTCCTGATGGCACATCTCAGCTAAGGTGTAATGGAAAGAGGACTAAAGCTGAGGGCAGAAGAATTTGATTTGCATTCCAGTTCTGCTAATTACAAATGGCGTGATCTTCGGCAAACTGGTGGTCAGTTTTAGTTTCCTCATCTGTGAAGTGAGGATTATTATATCTAAGAACATAGTTAACAGTTGCCAATTATTAAGCACTTACTATGTCGCTGGTATTGTTTATGCATTAGCTCGTATAATCTGTACAGCGATCCTAAAAGAAAGGGATGATTCAACTCCCATTTTAGACCTTAGGAAAATAAGCTTAGAGCATTTAAATAACCCACAGAGCCACATGGTAGGTAAGTGGTAGAGGCAGCATTTCCTTTACCATAATATAGTATTGTCTTACCTACCTCTGGGACTTGTGAGAATTCAATGAAATAACAATGGGAAAGCATTCTGTAAGCTGGAAAGCATTATAGAAATGTAAGTTATTATCACCAAAACACCAGTGTTTTCTTAAATCATGCAGCCATTTTTTTTTTCCTTTTTAATTCTCTGCCAAGAAAGCCGCTGGAGGAAAAAACAAAGTGTCTACTTGGATGTTCACGACATTCATACAGTATTTTAAGTTGCTGGTATCTACTTCTGGCTCTTCAGTTTATGGCTCCCATCCTCAAACATTAGGATGTAAATGAAAACCAATAATCACTGCACAAGTTTCCACCCCCCTTTGGGAGGACGGACTTCATTTTAAAGGCTGTACTGTTCTTGGGATTTATTAAATCCGAACATTAGCAAAGTCTCTCAAATGTTTGCCGGGTCCGAGGTACTCAAGGCAGACAAAGATTGTCTCCCTCAAGCACAGAGAGGTAGCGGCACCATCCTGTGGGAAGGGGACTTCCTTACAAACTGTTCCTCTTAAAACCTGGGTATGAATGAGGGTAAAAAAAAAAAAAAAAAAAAATCATTTGGGGGAGAAGAGCTTGAAAAGTAGCTCCTGTTGAGCATCTACTCTGTCCTGGGTGTTATGCACAAGTGATCCCATTTGATCTCGCATGAACCCACTTGTAGGCTGGAAGGTATCATCCTTATGACACAAGCTCAGAGATGGGAAGTGATGTGCCCAAGAGCCACAAGATCTACTAATTCTAAAGCCTAAGGTTTTTCCCATTTCCACACAAAGTTGGAGGGAAAGAATCAAAGAGCCCCCTTAGTAGAGACGACATTTTAAAATTAGTTCATCTCAAATTTTTAAAAATTGAGATACAATTGACATATAACATTAGTTTCAGGTGTACAGCATAACGATTGACATTTGCGTATACTGCAAAATGACCACCACAATAAGTCTGGTTCACATCCATCAACACACACACAAATTTTTTCTCCCTTGTGATGAGAACTTTTAAGATCTACCCTCTTAGCAACTTTCAAATATATGAGAGGAAATTTAATTAAATTTTGATGTTCATCTGTGATCATTTTGGTGTATAAATATATTATGCTTTTGCCTTCCCTCTTCTTACAGTACAGCCTGCTAACTTGCCTTTGTCCTCCTTAAATGCATCCTCAAATCCCAGAAGTGAATTTATCTAGCAGTCAGGAGGGATGGGCATAATTACCAAGCCACTGAGATTTTCAAGGAAGAATTCTTCAGGGCAGGCATCTAAGGGAGGGACACACAAGGTCCCCAGGCAGCACCAGAAAACCCAATAACGCAAATCCTGGTGACACTCTGCTCAGCACCAGCACACAGGAGGTTCAAACCTGAGTACGTGAGATTCAAAGCTGAACCGTTCCAGTGCATGGCATCCTGGCCTGCAGTTTAACCCACCAAATCCCATTTACTCCACCTGACTTCATTTTCACACTCGACACTAGCAAAACTGAAAACCACTTAGAGAAACTTCAGAGAGATCTAGTAAACTTAAGAGTTCCACCTGGGCCTCACTGGCATCATCTCTGCACGTGACACACCAGGCCTGGGTAGACGACGCGCCTGGGAGAAATCAGCTCCCAAAAGGAAAGGGTTAAATAAGGGTGTTATTGGTGCCACCTGACCCATAAAAAGAAAGCAGGCTTGCCTGGTGCGTTCCTCTGCTAAAATTCTAAGGTATTTTTGTTTCACTCATAATATTCTTCTCCCTGGAGAAAAACTTCATTTTATTCTCAGCCAGTCTGAACACTCATCTAAACTGAGTGAATCATTAAAGCCTAAATAATTACACAGAAGAAAAGAGAAACTATGGGCTGAATCCTTTCTTCTGCCAGGTGTTGGAAATTTTTTTTTTTTTTTTTTAACAGAACCAACCTTTAAGTTTATCATGGGTATTCAGAACATAATGTCTGAGCAGGGATTACGTTCACAAGCAAACCAAGAAGTCGTTCGGGGCTGTGATAAAAATGATAAAGGTGGTTGGAAATTGAAAGGCAATCTCAAATAGAGAGCTGGGCCTCAATGTGTTAAAAAGAACAGAAGGAACAACCCACACGACTATCAACTGAGAAATAAACAAAATAGGGGACAGTCATACGATAGAATATCATCCAGCCATAGAAGGGAATGAAGCACTGGCACAGCTACAACATGGACACACCTTGAATGTGTTCTGCTAAGTGAAAGAAACCAGACACAAAAGGCCACATATTGTATGATGGACTCTATTTATATAAAATATGCAGAAGAGACAAATCTACAGAGACAGAAAGTAGATGAGTCATCTCCTAGGGGATGACTAGGTGGGATGGGGGAATTGAGGGGTGACAGCAGAAAGGTTAAGACATTTGGGGGGGTGGTAGTGAAAATGCTCTAAAATTGATTGTGATGATGGATGTACAACTCTATAAAAACACTCAAAGCCATTGACTTGTATGCCTTAAATGGGTGAATTAGCTGGTATGTGAATTATACTTCAGTAAGGCTGTTATTTAGACAGAGAACGTGAGGAATCCTTTTCCCCCCAGCTTTACTGAGATATAACTGACATATAACATTGTGTAAGTTTAAGGTGTACAGTGTGATGATCTGATGCACGTACAGATCACAAAATATTTACCACGATAAGGTTAGTTACCACATCCTTCACCCACGTAATTACTATTTTGTTGTTGTTGTGAGATTTAAGGTCTACTCTCTGCAACTTTCCTGTATATATTACAGTATTATTAACTCTAGCCACCACGCTGTACATTAGAGCCCCCAAATTTACTCATCTCACTGCTAGAAATTGGTACCCTATGACCAACATCTCCCTGGTTCCCCACCTCAGCCCCTGGTAACCATCAATCTACTCTGTGAGTTTCTATGAGTTCAGCTTTTGTGGATTCCACATGAGTGAGATCATACAGTATTTGTCTTTCTCTGACCGACTTATTTCACTTAGCATAATGCCCTCAAGGTCCATCCACAACATAAGGAATTTTAAGAATTTTGGCATGCTTAAAGGGAAGATGGTGGGAACTTTTGATGGCTGGATGGCAACTGACATTACATGCTAACCCCCACTCTGAACAGAAAACACAAGACACTGCACAGGGCCCTGAACTCTGCTGAAGCAGTAAGGGCCCTTCAGTAACTGCTGCCTTCGTGAGGAGAGCTGCTTGGACACCAAGATAGTTTTTTTAGGGAAAGGCTACACGGTGACAGGGATGGAGACAACTGAAGGAGCTAAAGGAGAAACAAACAGCTTTTGGAAAGAACCAGGGCGGGTCTTGCTTCTCTAGAAACCAACAGTAAAGATGGATTAGATGTGGCTACCTGGACAGTTTGAAACCTCTGGGAAGGGCTGGGAGGAGAGGGGAGGGTGGGGTGCAGGAAGGAGGTCAGAGTGTGCAGGCCAGCTGTTTGGGAGCCCAACTCCACACTGGGGATATCTGCTCACATGAGGGGAGCCAGTGAGGAAAGCCCCCCACCAGGATGCCCAAGGCCAGAGACCTAGGTGGGTAGGTGGACTCAGAGGAGGTGGGTGCCTGGCAGCTGAACTGACAGCCCCTTCGTACCCGACTTCCAGGGCAGACCCCAGGAGTGTATTGGGGGCATGTGTGCTTGAAGATCTCTCTGTAGCCTCCAAAGGGAGGTTTCCTTGCAAGAGTTTGGCCTATGAGGGGCTTGCTGAGAAAACGCACAGTACAGAGGAATAACATCAGGTAGTATTTGCTGACTATTATCTATCAGGCTGTGTACTAAGAACTTGACCACCTTCAAGTCATTTAATCCTCTGAAAGATTGGAACTGTTGTTACCCCCATTTTAGAGATGGGCAAACTGAGGCTTAGAGAGAATAAATCACCCCCAATCACGAGTGTGTACTTGGGCAGTCTGACTCCGGAGCACTTGGCCACAACGGAAGGTGACACAAGACTCGGACTGACACAGCCCAGGACACGAGAGCACTTGGGGATGGGCTCTTATTATGAAAAGTGACAAGGATATTTAGAAGCAGCCTGGTTTTTCCACCCCTTCCTCCCAGACTCACACGTATCTGTTGTTTACGGTTGCCTGGTAACCTGACAAACGCTGTCTGTGTCCAGTTGGGCCGAGTGACTCTCAAGCAAGGTTTCAGGGCAGCAGTTGCACACATCTTCCCTCCACATGTGGAGGACCAGCCTCTGTTCTTAATTTCCCATCAAATGTGTATTCACAACCAGGGTGGACTTCTGACCCGGCATTCCGTGTGAGGTTACAGGCAGCAAGGACGGGACCAACTTCAGCGAGGAGGAAAGCAACATCCACCCAACGCACCCCAAGCGGCAGTTCCAGCAGAAGTGGAAGCTCGGGTCCCCAAACCACTCCCCCTCCATTACCACTGCCCAGTGGGTGTTTTAAGACTGCTAGAGCCTACAGGGCAACCAGTCCATCTGGGGCAGCACTGTGGCCGCCTTGTGCAAAGGAACCCTTCCTGACGCACCAGCTACCTCTGGTCCCATGAGAGTCTCCCTAGGTTATTTCACCCTAACAAGACAGACAGTGCCGAGAGAGTGGGTCCTGTTTCCACTTCCCTCAGTGTCGCCTGCTGCCCTGATGGGTTCCAGGCTTACTTACAAAAATAGGTGTGTCCATGGGTGTGTTCAAATATGTATACATTTCACCCAACTCTGCCTTCTCCTCCCACTGAAGAAGAAGGAGCTTGTGTAAATAATCCCATACAGTGGAGAACTCAGACATACATCTATTAAGTATTATGGTTTTTAAAAAATTACATACAGTGCAGGGTAATGAAGAGATGCTTGTGGAATTGAATTTACCATCTTAATTTTGATGTTATGAAGGATACTATTAAGTTCGCTACAAGTTTACTGAATGAATGACTCTCATTGTGGAGAGAACTGACTGAGGCAGGAAGCCAGAGGCTTCACCCCATGACAGACAATTTTCCACGGCTAATCCCGAGGCTGCTTAAAGCTCCATGTGATGCATCCGATACGTATACTTTCGCATATGCTTTTTTGCTGGCATTTTTAAGTGGAAAACTCCCAGACAGACACTGGGGGCTAATGCAGATCTCCACAACCTCACACCTTCTGTGAGAGCTTAATAAACTGTAATTCCACGTATCCCGGCAAATATCTGTTGCCTCTGTCGGCTCTGGCCTGGCACCCCAAGTTTGACGTAAGGGCATGCTTGGGGCTGTCCTGTGTTCGGACTTCTTTCCCCAGCTCTCATTCCTTCCCTTGGGGGCTGCTCCTGACCCCAGGAGGAGCCAGACCAGCTGTGGGTTCCCCATCAGTAGGGCTGTGGCTCCCTTCGTCCTCCACCATTTCAGGGCTCCCAGAAACTGCAGGACTCCTGCCCCCACCACCCCCGATTTCACAACTTTCCTATCTTGTTCTCAAAACTGAGAGATCGGGGCTTCCCTGGTGGCGCAGTGGTTGAGAATCCGCCTGCCAATGCAGGGGACACGGGTTCGTGCCCCTGTCCGGGAAGATCCCACATGCCGTGGAGCAGCTGGGCCCGTGAGCCATGGCCGCTGAGCCTGCGCGTCCGGAGCCTGTGCCCCGCAACGGGAGAGGCCACAACGGTGAGAGGCCCGCATACCACAAAAAACAAAACAAAACAAAACAAAAACAAAACAAAACAAAACAAAAACAAACAAAAAAAAACCTGAGAGATCGTCTGCAGCTCACGACAGACAGCCCATCCTTTTCTGAACCCAACACGGGCAGCAGGGCTGGGTACAGAGGACAGAGTGGTAGATCTTTCCATAAATTCCCACTTGACCTGGCCACCAGGGCTGCCACTGGGATGACAAGGAGTGGTTCCAGCGTCACGGCCTGAGGTCTCTTATCAGTCGTCTCCTCATCTATAAAATGAGGGGACCGACCTCCCACCCACCTTGTGGGACTGACTGTGTAATCCACATAACGCTTAGCAGAATGCCTGAGACAGCCACATGTGATTAGCCCATAGTATATATCAGCCCTTAGCATTATTATTTTTACACTCCCATTGAAGCAAAACCAAAACAAAACGTAAAAACCACCCTCTATCAGCTCTAATGACAACTGAAGAGTCCAAATTAAACCTCTTAGAAGGCTGTACTTATTCCCACGGGTCTGGGTGACCAGTTGGGTCGTCCGGCAGACAGAGACGCACCTGGTTTACATATCTCGACCAAGGAGGGGAAACGTGATGTTCTATTTAGTTGGGTTAAGACAAGAAGTAGACACGAGGCTTCAGTCCGTCAGGCCTCGTGTGGCCAGCACTTGACATCCACTGTGAAGAAAACCTCACACACGCCAATTGATTCAGGACGGGGGGAAGAGAGGCCCTCCTGCAGAGAGCAGCAGACGTGAGCAACTGGCGAATCCAAGCGTCCCGCTCAGAATGCCCCAGCAGCTTCGGCCGGCATGCCGCATGTCCAGCCTGCCAACTGGTGCAAACACTAACCAGACACCCCAGCCAATCTCACTGTTTCCAATGCCTCTCAGAGCAGGAAACGCACTGCCCAGGCTGGAGGGAGCCGCCCAGATCCATGGCGTCTGCTGTGGCTGCAGCCCTCGGGGAGGGTGATGCAGGCAGCTGGCCCTGAGCACCTGTCACCGAGATCCTGGGGCGGGGAAGTGGGAAGGATTTACTTGGGGGACTTTCGTCTGGCCGGGGTAGATAGCCTACATGAAAGGAACCCGTGGCCAGAAAGGGCAAAAGAAAGAAGCAAGCATTTGCAAGGGCCTGTCAGGCGGTGTACATGCACTGCCTCGTAAGATGGACACTGTGATCCCTTTTTTTTTTTTTTAATTTATTTTATTTTATTTTTAGGCTGCGTTGGGTCTTTGCTAATGTGCACGGGAGGGGGCTACTCTTTGTTGCAGTGTGTGGGCTTCTCATTGTGGTGGCTTCTCTTTGTTGCGGAGCACAGGCTCTAGGCACGCGGGCTTAGTAGTTGTGGCTCGTGGGCTCTAGAGCACAGGCTCAGTAGTTGTGGCGCACGGGCTTAGTTGCTCTGCAGCACGTGGGATCTTCCTGGAGCAGGGCCCGAACCCGTGTCCCCTGCATTGGCAGGCGGATTCTTAACCACTGCGCCACCAGGGAAGTCCCTGTGATCCCATTTTTTTTTTTTGGTTCGCGGGCCTCTCACTGCTGTGGCCTCTCCCGTCGCGGAGCACAGGCTCCGGACGCGCAGGCTCAGCGGCCATGGCTCACGGGCCCAGCCGCTCCATGGCATGTGGGATCCTCCCGGACCGGGGCACGAACCCGCGTCCCCTGCATCGGCAGGCGGACTCCTGCATCGGCAGGCGGACTCCCAACCACTGCGCCACCAGGGAAGCCCTGTGATCCCCTTTTTAAGATGAAAAAGTCAAGGCTCTTGGTTGCAAGTGAGGTTATACCCAATTTCCCACCCCACAGGGGTGGGTTCAATACTGGGTGAGCCTTACGACAGAATTCCACAGAGGTCTTTTAGAGGACAATACATCGTTAACATTTCCCCATGTCTTTAAATTAAAATTAGGGGAAAAAGCAGCATGCCTGGGATGCTTCCATTATTTTAATGAAATCATTTTACATGTATCAAATGAAAGGAGAAAAATTAATCTTGAAAGGTGTATAATAAAATTTGACAGAGGTAGGATTACCATTGATTTGCAAATCTGTTTTTGCTTATCTGCATTTTCACGTTAAAAAAATTACGTTTCATATGTTTTGCTTGTCAAATTAAGAGAAGGAAGCAGGCTCTGCAAAGCTTAGGCACCCAAGATCACGTAGCTTGTAGCTGGAGGAGCTGAAGTTTGAATCCAATTCTATCCAGAGCCAAGACCAAAGCCTTCTCTGTTCCACCACCACACCCTCTCCCAGAAAGCAGCTGAGTTGGCTGAGAGGCTGCCGCTTAAGCCAGGCTGCCAGGACCACGGGCTCTGCATTCCAGAGGAATCTCGGGGTAACTGCGGTGAGCCTGGGAAATCCAGCTCCATGCTCAGAAAGCTAGGGCACTTCTAGCTCCTCCTGAGGAAGGCCGGCCTTCCTGAGGCTGTTCTTTAACCCCACTAGAGCTGCCCCTGCCCACCTTCAGGGCAGAGGAGGTGCCTGCTTTGATGCGACACCCTACTTGAGGCACCGGGGACCCAGCGGTCCCACCACAGCAGGATAGACATCAGAAGCCCACCTCTAAGTGGGTGACACCCAAGGGTGGCAGGAAAATAACAGGACGCTGATGTCCACATACAGAAGGGCTCGGAGGTAGCATGGAGAGCGATGGGCAACTCCTCCCAGTATATCCACAGGCCTGAGCAGGGCTGCTCACACAAAGAGACAGGCCCAGGGCCTTGATGGGCCAGAGGCGAAGTGCGGCCAGCACTGGGCTGAACGGACCCAGGTTTGAATCCCAGCTTCATTATTTACTATGACCTTGAAAAGGTACTGAACTTCTGCAGGCTTCGGTCTGCTCACCTCAATTCAATGAGTTGGAAACACATTTAATATAAAATGTTGATATCCTCAAAGCAACATTTTTACAAGAATTTAGGAAAATGAATTTTAAACCATCTTCAGAACATGATAAAGGATGGTGGTATCTTTGAAAAACATACAAACCAAGTTAAGAGGGGGCAGGAGATGTATTAGATAGTTGCTTTCCCAAAATTAGATATTTAGTTTATTCCTAAAAGGGAAATAAAAATATCTCATAGGGCAGTTTTTTCTAAAAGGCCAGTGTATGTCAGTGCCTCACTCAGAGAAGTCCTCAAAACATGAGCTCTCACCCAGTGGAATTTCACCTAGCAAGCAATGATCTAACTGAATAGCATCCTCATTATATCACACTGTCTTCTCATTTTATTCTGCCTTCAAGGAATCAAAATTCCTTATATGGGTACTTCGGTTTACACTTAACAGAAGGCTTATGCAGCATCTCATGTAAGCCTCACAACACTTTGAAACCCATTTCACAGATAAGGGATCCGGGGCTCCAAGCTGGGTTCACAACCTAGTAAGTAGCAAAGCTGACCCTCCAGGCCCCCGGCTTCGCAGCCAACACCCTGTCTTCAGCTCCTTGTTTTGGGTTCCCATCCAGACCATGATCTGACTCATTCTTTCCTGACACAGAACCTAACTGTCCTCTCTCCAAAGTCAGAACAAGGACTCACTGTAGGAGTCATGCTCAAAGTTCCTCCTCCATAACACGCAAACATTCTTTCAACAGACACTGAAGATGCATTTGTATGGAAAGCTCCTTGCTGGGCTCTGAGGAACATCAAGGGAAGGGAATCTGGCCTCTGTCCTCATCCTCTAAGTGTCTGATGGCTGCTTGCATGGCAGTGGCAGACCCTGCCTCTTCTCGTCCCTGCCACCTGAACCCGAGGGGACGCAGAGGTTGGCTGGCTGTACTGGGCTCTGCTAGGAATCTGCTGTGGGCAGGCTCACCTCCCAAGGTGGCCCTAGAGCAGCTACGAAAGGGCTCCTGTGACCCACCCATGAGCCTGAGCTCCCTCCCCCCGGGGCAGTCCTTCTCCTCGGCCCTGAGTTGAATGGCATGCCCCCCACCCAAAATCCACACCCACCCTCAAATGAGACCTTATCTGGAAATAGGGTCTTTGCACACGTAATCAGCTAAGGATGTCAGGATGGAATCATCCTGGAGTTGGGGTGGGCACTAAATTAAATGACTGATGTCCCTACAAGAAAAGGAAAAATTCAGAGAGACACACAGGAAGAAGGCCATGGGAAGACTGGGGCAGAGATTGGCAGGTGCAGCTATAGGTCAAGGAACCAAGGATTTCCGGGAGCCACCAGAAGCTGGAAAAGGCAACGAAGGATGTTCCCCTAGAGCCTTCAGAGGGAGCGCGGCCCTGCTGAAACCTCGATTTCAGACTTCTGGCCTTCAGATCTTTTAGAGAATCAGTGTCTACTGTTTTGAGCCACCAACGTGTGTGCTAATTTGTTACAGCAGCCCTAGGAAACTCCCTCCTCTTTCTTAACGTCTCTGTCCATCGGGGCAGGGAGGCCTGGCCTGTCTTTCCGAGAGCTCGGCCCGCCTTCACGCCGTCACATTGCTGAGGGCACTGGGTCCAGCGCAGCCTGGGCCGTCCTGGGTCTAAAGCTGAAGCTTGGAGTGCGCACATTCGCACACACGCGCGATCACACCCAGCCCCGCTTCCAGCTTCTGAGAATAACGTGCTGCCAATAAAGGGCTCCAACTCTGTCTCGGATTTGGCCGACTCCCGGGGGAGGCTTCCTTGTGGTTTGGGTTGAGATCTCTATTCTCTGGCACTGTAAAGCTGCAGGGCCAACCGTCCTTCCAAATTCTCTCCTGGCCTGGAGTGAAGGGCTCCTCTCCCTGCTGCCCGGGGGGCGCCCACCCCACCCCAGAGGCCCAGACTGCACGATGTTACGGGCATTTTCCCACCCCCTCTGGGCCCGCGGCTGCTTCTCACTGGATGGGGAGTCTTGTCTCTCCCTGGCTCCCTTTCAACACTCAAGGGTATTTTTATTAAAGGCCTCTGGAATGTTAGTAAAATAAAATGTAAAACTGCTCCCCTACTTCCCCTGCGGGTGGGGCAGTTGCAGGGGAAGCAGTCGGGATGGGGCCAGATGGTGAAGGGACTTTGGAGCCTTTCCTGGAGGCTGCAGGGAGCCGGGCAGGTGCACAGGCAGAGGGGTGCCGTGCTCCAATCTGGTTCTCTTTAGAAAGTGTCGTCTGGATGCAAAGGAAGTGCAGGGTGTTCTGGGGCATCCAGAACTACCACCTCACATTTTCAGCAGTTTTTCCCATCATCACTTCCAACAACAAACACTGGAAGCTGGACCCCTCTGCCTGCCTGCCCTGGGGCAGTAATCAGCAATATTAGGAATATGGGATTCAAGCCTGAGTTCCTGGCTCTGCAACCGTGTGACCCTCCAGCTTCGTAGTCCTGAGCATGGGCCTTGGGGTCAAGACTCGGAGGCAGAAAGCTCTGCTGCTCACCGGCCGCTTCATCTTGAACCTGTGAGTTAACCTCTCTGAGACTCAGTATTCCCACCTCTAAAATGGGCCCACTGCCAACAGAGACGATAGGCATTTCACGTGTTAGGGAACGAGTTTCTAAATGTAAAAATATCTACCACAGGGCCTGGCTCAAGACAGATGCTCCATACATGTGAGCTTCCCCTCCTTCTGTCACAAATTTGGGGTAGGAACTGAGACAAACTGTTGCTGGAGCCCAGGCAGGAGATGGGGAGGAGGCCGCTCAGAGGAGCAGCTGGGCCTGGTGGGTGGATGGTGGGTGGCGGGCAGTATGCTGTGAACGTTAAGGATTTTGTCAGTTTGTCTACACAGCCACTAAATTTTCCTGCAGCTAGAAGCCCAGAAGCGGGAAGGCTCACGCTGGCAAACTGGTGTGGGCTTGGGTAACGGCCTGACGTAAGAGGATTCAGCCGGGCTGCCAAGCACAGCAGCCTCATCAACACAGCGCTGAAGTTATTCCCAAGACTCTGGGTGTTTCTTAGCAACGGCCCTATTTGGGGCAACACTGAGTGCCACAAGGAAGCTGGCTTGGAAGCTTGTGCAAGACAGGCGACACCCCCAATCAACACGCAGGGTCCCCCCTGCAGCCTGGCTCCCTCATGCCAGCTGCTCTCTCCCGGGGCAATGCGGCCAGGCTGGAAGCCCTCCACGAGGCCAGCAGCTACCCTACAGGTCTACCCCACAGGTCTCCAGGCTGCATCCAGGACCAAAAGCTTGCAGAGAGGCCCTGGTTAACCCCTCGGGCCCCAGGCAAAGCCCAGCTGCCATCTGTTGTACTCCAAACCATCCAAGCGGCTGACGGGACACAAAAGAAAAAAAGACACCCAACAAAACACGCCAGGCCCTCAACACTCAGACCCAGGGCTGAGCACAGAGGGTGCCTTTGAGATACAAAAGACCCCCGAATGGAGTCCAGGGTAGATGGGTCTCCTGTGGCATTTTGCAACCAACCAAGGTGTTCTAGAAAGTTCCAGGATATAAATGCTCGCTGGACTTTTGTTCTTTCTCCACTCTGACAGACAATACATCATATTATCTTCACAAAATTTATTTGGGGGAATTAAAGAATTCTGCCAGGGCCAGGCTTCTTGGGCTTCAGGGCAGGCAGTTGAGCTCAGATATGTATTATTAACACAAACATTTTCCTGTCGTGATTGCACACCCAATTTAAAATGAATTATCCAATTAAGTTAAGAAGGTGATGTGTTTCGCTTCCAGGAATATGTTGCCAATGACTCTGTCTTGACCGTTCTCCCCTAAAACCCTTCCAATTAAGTAAAGACCGCTCGGCACATCGTGAGGATAAGCCGGGAGGTTGCTGTGGAGACAGGAGGATTTTTCATCGTATCACCATTTCAATCTCCTGATGAGAAGGGAGCTGGCAACGTTTTCAGCCTCCCCCTGGGATGAATGTTCACCGCCAACAACAACAAGGACAAAAGCTCTGTTGGACAGAAAAGGATGAAGGATCGTGTAAGCTTCCAGGTCTCCTTTGGCAGCAACACAGAGAGTCACGGCTTGGGCTCCCTTGAGCAGAAGTCAGTTGGCCGGTGTTCGCAAGAGGCAGACGCCACCATTTCCCTTCTCTCCCCCTCCCTCTCGGGCAGTTCTAGAGCGGGGCGTGCAGGCCTGATGCTGAAGGTGTGACAGCACCAGCTCAGCCCGCAGAGAGCCATCGATTTGTGCTAACCAGCCAAAGGGATCAGGGCTGTGGGGTCGGACTGTGGCGCCATCAATGTCACGAAGAGATAGAGGAGACAAAGATCTGTATTTCTAAAATGCAAACCTGACCGCGGCACTCTCTCGCTGACAGCCCCGTAGTGGCTTCCATTGCCCTTGACATCAGGTTCTAACTCTTTAGCACGATACTCTCCATCCTCCGCTCACTCTTCCAACTTCCTCCCTCCCTCATTCCCGAAATAAACACTCAAACTCTTTCACACCTCCTGGCCTTTGCACATGCTGTTCCCTTTCTCAGTAAATCCGTTCCCAACTTTTGTCAGCCTGGTAAATGCACTCTTATTCCTCAAGACCCGGGTCAGATGTCTTGACCTCTGGTAACTTTGTCTCTGCCTTTACTTCTCTCCCCGTCTCTCCTGGAAGATAGATGCTGGAATCATGGCCAAGCCAGCGCTTTACAAGATGTCGCTATTATAATCGGTTTGCACGTTTGTCTCCCCAGCCAGCTGCTAAGGCACTCACGGGGAGGTGGTATGCTTTCAAAGGAATGACTGAACCACAGAAGAATAGGCAGAGGTGAGAGAAAGGGGCCATGTCACCTGGAGACGGATGTACAGGAGTATCTTGGAGATACTGCAGGTTCGGTTCCAGATCACGGCAATAAAGCAACTATCCAATAAAGCAACTATTGCAGTAAAGTGAGACACAAAGTTTTTGGTTCCACAGTACCTATAAACGTTATGTTTACACTGTACTGTAGTCTATTAAGTGTGCAAGAGCATTATATCTAAAAAAAGAGTACATACGTTAATTAAAAAATACTTTATTGATTAAAAAATGCTAACCACCATCTGAGCCTTCAGCAAGTCAATCTTTTTGAAATAGTAACATCGAAGATCACCGATCACAGATCACTGTAACAAACAGAATACTAATGAAAAAGTCTGAAATACTGTGAGAATTACAACTTGCTCCACACACGGTTGCCACAAACTTTCAATTTGTAAAAAAATGCAGTATCTGCAAAGCGCAATCAAACAAGGTGTGCCTGCATAATTAAAAACCACCCGGAAGTTGTTCAAGAAGAGAATAAATGCTGTGAATCCCAGCCGTCCCCCATGCTGGTCACACTTGGGCCAATGGGTGTGGGCCGGCGTCAGGGCCAGTGATGGCTGTGTGCTGGGTACAGAGCCCTCTCTTCCCCACCCCAGGACAAGAGGTTTAAAAACCAAGTCTACCTGAGGTTATTAAGAGTTGTTAAACTTTTTAATAAATAAAATCTCTGTAAGAGATCCTTACTATTACATCAGGCTGTAAAAGTACCTTCTGGAAGACTCAGTTTAAAACTAAGAAGAGGAAAAAAGCCCTACCCCATGTGAGCTGCCAGAACTACCATGAACCGATCCATCTCTGAAGGCTTACAGCAAGACTGAGGGAAACAAGCTGGCAGAGGGTGGCGGTGAAATACCCAGGCACGAACTAAATGTTTCCTTTAGGTCTCTGTCAGCTCTGGTTTCTGCCCTTCGTGGGCTCAGACACAGGCGTCCTCCCATTACCTGCATGTTTCCAAGCTGAACAGGGGCCTCCAGTCCATGTCTGAGGAATAAAATATGCTGCGTCCTGGTCTGGGCATCACTCCTTTCTTGGAGTTCAAGGTGGGTCTGCCCAGCCGCCTCTTCAAAGCTCTGAGAGGGGCAGCAGGTCCTTGGCAGTGCCTGGTTGCAAAACCCTACCCCTCCCCAGCCTTCCCTCACGCATGAGAAACGGGTAATCCACAGAAACGCAGGTGGGGTAAGGAGCCTCAGCGACCAACACCAGACCTTAGCCATTGCTAATCCAGCGTTGGAGCCATCGGGGTTGGTCGGCTCTTCTCCCGGTCTATGTCACGTATTAAATTCATTTGCTGAGCAGGGAACCGCTGAATTTCTAGACTCTGAAACCCTCTAAGGCAGGACTCATCTTCTTGACTTTTGCTTTCACCCCAGGGGACCCAGCACGGCGCCTGGCCCACAGTGGGTACACTGTGACATGCCTGTCACAGAGTCTAATTTCACACCTGCAGTTGAACCTAGCTGCTGTCCGTGTCACAGGGAGCAGTTTTCCTTTAGGATTCGTTGAATCCAAAGCTCTCCCTTGGTGTGTAATTTTGCAAATCTAAATGTAAGTCCAGGAGTGTCAGAAATATATATATATTTTATGGGTTGAAGCGTGTTCCCCCAAAACGCAGGGTGAAACCCTAGTCCCAGCACCTGTGAACGTGACCGTGGAGATGTAAGTGAGTTAAGATGAGATCATGAGCGTGGACTGCAATTCAATAGACCTAGCGTCCTTTTAAGAGGGAAATTTGGACACAAAGACACACAGGGACCACCATGGGATGGCAGAGGCAGAGATCGGAGCTACAAGCCAACGAACACCAAGGATTGCTGACAACCACCAGAAGCTGGGAAGAGGCAAGGAAGGATTATACCCGGAGTCTCAGAAGGAATGTGGCCCTGCGGACACCTTGATTTCAACTTCTAGCCTCCAGAACTGTGAGAGAATAAACTTCTGTTGTTATAAGCCTTCCACTTTGTGGTAATTTGTTACAGCAGCCCTAGATAATTAATACAGTACAATAACCCAGAGGCAGTAAGTTTTTGTTGTTTAACACCTATTTAGCGTCAGCTTTCATGATAGAAGTGATCGGAATTTGGGTGGCGGCCACTTCATTATGTTATCCGTTTGCTCATTCATTTGCTTCCAGTATTTACTGAGCCCCTAACACGTGCCAGACCCTGTGCACAGTACCAGAGTGACGAAAGTGGCTAAGTCGGGAGCCCATGGTGAAGACGGCTTTGTAAGGATGACGGCCATAGACACGACTGTACCGCCAGGCAGTTAAGTCTTGCAAACGCGGATATCAGAATCGATCGGCATTTACTGCGTGTCCTTACCGGGTGCCGAGCGCCTCATGCACATGGTCACACGTACTCCTCGCGCAATCCCACGGAGGAAGGTGCTATTCGGTGCCCACTCCCCCATCGGGGATCTGAGACTCAGGGAAGGAGGCACAGCAGGACTCTACCCTGGACAGCACTGACCGCAAAGGGAGCACGGGGGAATCAAACAGGGAGGTGTTTGATTCAGAGGGGCAGGAAGTGTCATTTAAATATGAAAGCATCTTTGAAAGTTGAATTTTCAAAACAGCCAAAATAGATATCATTAAAAAGCACCACAGGGCTTCCCTGGTGGCGCAGCGGTTGAGAGTCCGCCTGCCGATGCAGGGGACGCGGGTTCGTGCCCCGGTCCGGGAGGATCCCACGTGCCGCGGAGCGCCTGGTCCCGTGAGCCACGGCCGCTGAGCCTGCGCGTCCGGAGCCTGTGCTCCGCAATGGGAGAGGCCGCGGCAG
>NC_041219.1:29726060-29730146 GCF_002837175.3 Physeter macrocephalus | reverse complement strand
TGCTCCGCATTGGGAGAGGCCGCGGCAGTGAGAGGCCCGCGTACCGCAAAAAAAAAAAAAAAAAACACACAAAAAACCAAAAAACAAACAAACAAAAAAAAGCACCACAAAGCACTCCTGAGTGCTCACAAGTGAGAAGAGCCATAACACCCAGGATCTGGCGCCCCCTCCCTGCGTGTAGGATGCTGGGACAAAGGTCCTAACTTTCTTCTTGGTACCTGCCTGAATTTTTCAAATTAGCGATAAGGAAACTATCCTCTGTGTTATTACTCTGGCTAACACTTGCAGCACTTAACGCGTCTGGGCACTGTTCTCAGCCCTGACCACGTGTTAACTCAGCTAATCTCCACCATAACCCTCTGACGTAGACTCTACTGTTATACCCGTTTAATAGAAAAGGAAGCTGAGACCAGGAGAGATTAGGCAAAGCACTCACAGTCATGGAGCTGGATTCAAATCCAGACCGTGCAGCCCGGAGTTCAGGGTATTATCATAAGTTCTCACTGTGATAATCTGCCCCTCGGAGGAGAGGGAGGGATGTTTTAAGGAACAATGATTAAAGCACCTCAGCCCCAACCTGATACCATTAGCCCATACATTTTTCTCCGACTGCTTCTGCAAAGTTTTGCACACATTTTCCACTTTTTTTTTCTCTGCCCATTTCTAAATATTCTGGAATGAGCTAAAAATGTGACATATAACATACAAAAATAATGATATCCTCATGCCTACCTACTCTGGCAGGAAACGTCCCTATTAGGACAGACCAAGGGATGTGCAATTTCAGCCAACAGTGAAGAGACGATAGCAAGCCGAAAAGAGGAAACACAACAGGGACAAAGACGCAGCTGTCAAGGTAGGGAGTCACTGAATTTATGCCGCGTGCAGAGCAGGCTCTGGCTAAGTGTCAAAGGGAGGGGGAGGGGCGGAAGGGGGAAAGAGGGGTGGGGGACAGGAGAGAAGGGGACTGAAGATGACACTGAAAGGCAGACAGGGTCACAGGAGGGCTGGGTGACCGTGAGAAGCACGTGCAGTGCAGGATGGGGCACAGCAAGGGGTGCCCGTGTGGCCAGGGGCTCCACGTTCACAAAGACCTTCCTCGAATCCGTGTCTCCAGTGAGAGACCAAACCATTTAAGTCTGCCGTTTTTGTGAATCAAAAATGATCAGACATTGGCAATTTCACACTATTCAACTTACACATACAGTCCCTGAGCAACGCTGGCAAAACTGAGAAAAGTTAAGTGTCCATCACAAAATGTAACATACAATTTTTCAACCTTCCTTCACCATTTCTCCTCCCCCCTCTTTCTCCCCGCTTTCTGTCTGTCCTCTCCCCTCGCTCTTGCCCGACTCCTCTCTTCTCCTTCATCCTCCTCCCCCTCTCCTCCCTCCTCTTCTTTTCACGTACAACTATATTCGGTGTCTAATGACCACTCTTACTCATCACTTGACAAGGTTCCATGAGAAAGATTCAAACGGCCGTGTGTACGGGCGTGCGTACGGTGCACACGTTTCCAAGGAAGGACGAAGGGCGTCTTCTCCTGGTGGCCAAGCCTGCACGACACCCTGGACAAGAGCCACTCCTGCCCTCACTGTCAGGGCCAGCTGGCTGCACAAAGGTCACGTGGCCGGACCTTAGCCCCAGCAGGAGAGGAAAGGGACACCTGGGGTGAGCAGGCCACACTGGCCACTTGGACCTGGGGCTTCACCGTAAATACAGATTTCTAAGGTTGCGATGCCCTTTGTGCTGCCTGACTGCCTACCTGGAACTCAGGTATTCAGAGGCAAAGGAAATGAACAGCCCAGAAGGCAGGGCGCAGGCCTTCTGGCCAGGAATGTGGGCATCCTGGCTCTACCACTTCCTGGCTGCAGGAGCTTGCGCAAGGTTGCCATCAAACACCCCTACGTTCTTATCTGTAAAAGGAGGAGATGCCAGCAGGACTGTCTCAGGGGGCTGTGATAGTTTAAAGGAGACCAGGGGTAGGAAGTGCTCGGAACACAGTCCCTTAGACACAGAAAGTACCAAAACATGGTGGGTGATTGAAGGCTCTGAAACTGCTTTCCCTCGAGATTTTCAAGATCTGCCCAAGGGAGATCAGATGTAGTCTGAACAGCACAGCTTTGCCTGTCTTTCTGGGGAGTCATCTTCAGCCCATGATCCGTCTTTGTGCTGAAGATACACAATCCTCAGCCCCAATGCCTGGGCCACGTGAAAAGGTGAAACCGAGTCACAGACACCAAATTCCTTTTCTGTGACACCTTGATTCAAAACAATAAAATTCCTTTTTTGGGGGGGTCAGTCTCAAAGCCATGCTCTTGGGCACCCTGCCAGCCAGCAAGATGACTGTTTTCCTTCAGAGGGCCCCAGTTCCCATTGTGAAACTTAGAACCTGGGGGAAAAAATGCGAAGCAATAAACCATCTGCAAGGCTTTCAGGCAGTGCAATTTGTGAGAAGTGCTTTTACATCTTGGTAAGACGCTGCATTAAGCCAGCATTAATTAATTGCTACATTAAAGAGAAGCACCTTTAACATTTCAATGACAATCACATGCAGTTACGATCATACAAAGGAACGCTTTATAATTAATGATGCCCCCACTTCCTGAAATGTGCAATCCTCTGTCTTGAATTCCAAAGAGGTTGCCAGGAGGAAGGCACCAAACATAGATGAGGAACTAATATTTAAATCCGTTTTTAATTCACCTTTCAACAAGAAGGGTAAAACCGGAACAAAAGCTTACACTTATTAGGACTCCAAATCTTTAGGCCTATGAGGCTAAATATGTAGCAACAACAGATCCACACAGAAATGGTCAACAATTACAGGCCTGAAATGATCACCCCTAAAGAGCAGTCATTTTGCCCTACCAGGCACATCAACTGCTTTTCCAGAAATGCATTACTACTCACCCCAACAGTCCTGGCTTTGGAAACTATGCTGTGTTATCATTAACAAAGCACTGTGACTTATCTCTGTGACTTAAAAATGAGAATGGTTTTTCTTTTAATTAGGGAAGTTTCCCACAAAGTCGCGATCCCCAGGTACCAAGCACTGTTCTAAGTGCTGAACGTGTGTTGGCTTGTTTAGTTCTTCTGGGCAAAATCCCGAACCCACGCTATCATGAGCCCCATTTAATACGTGAGGATAGCAGGTGCCCAAATGTTAAATAAACTGCCCCAGGTGCCATCCCCCCGACTCCTGCAAAGCCCGTTTGAGTGAATCCCAAACCGGACAGACTTTCTAGATTGTCACATTCACTCTGTCACTCAAGCAACTACCCATGAGGGAGGCCCCAGAACCTTCCCGCATCTAATTTCTGTTGTTATTAGCAAAATCCTGCAGCAACACAGAAGAAAGTGCAGAGGGAACAAAATTTGACCCACGGTAACACCTTACGGGCTTCCAGAAAAAAAAAAAAATCCCTATGGCATAGTTTTTCTTATAACACAACAGCAACAAAACCCACATAAATTGCCTCTATTTGCCAATAGCGTTACGGTACCCTACTTTCCACTTCCATGGAGGGATTGTGAAGGTGGCTCCCGCCCCGTGACAGCCTCCCGTAAGGGCAAGGGCTTACCTTGTCATAATAGTATCGCAGGGCTCTGCTCAGCTTGTCGTAGTTCATGTTTGTTTTGTTTTTCCGGAGTCCCCACAGCTTGGCCACTTCTTCTGCTTTGAGGAGCTTGAATTCACCATCGTTGGAGGTCCAGCAGATCAGGTGCTCATGTTTCTGATCCAGCAGCAACTGCAACAGGAACTGCCACAGCGTGATTGCACTCTCCATACCTGAGGAGGGAGGGGCCGCGTCAGTGCAGGTGCCAGGTCTGGGGGGATAGGGGGCTCAGGGTGGGCACCTCAGCACCTCCCCCTGCCCCCAGTGAACCTAATCAAAAGTTGCTTTCGGGTTTCCCTGGTGGCGCAGTGGTTGAGAATCCGCCTGCGGATGCAGGGGACGCGGGTTCGTGCCCCCATCCGGGAAGATCCCACATGCAGTGGAGCGGCTGGGCCCGTGAGCCATGGCCGCTGAGCCTGCGCGTCCGGAGCCTGTGCTCCGCAACGGGAGAGGCCACAACAGTGAG
>NC_041219.1:29717074-29725004 GCF_002837175.3 Physeter macrocephalus | reverse complement strand
GCGTCCGGAGCCTGGGCTCCGCAACGGGAGAGGCCACAACAGTGAGAGGCCCGCCTACCGCAAAAAAAAAAAAAAAAAAAAAAAAAAAAAAAAGAAGTTGCTTTCATTTCCATCCCAACAGGCCACTCTGAATCAGGTGCCTTCTGGCTGTATTTTTGCAAAGAGCCACAATTCAGAAATACAGGGAAGCCCTGTGACCTTCGTATTCGCCACACACATCCCGGCAGGTAACGGGGCTGCGTTGAGAATAATGTGAAAAAATGATTAATGAACTGCCCATTCCTAGAATCAGTCCTCATACAAACTCTCCCCCATGTTAATCATTGTTAATGCCCACGATGATTAACGTGTTCCCGCCCATCCTATCAACTCCTTTGCTGCTCAGCCTCTAGGCCATTATTTGTGTGAAACGCTGGACCCCGTGCTAAGTGCATTTACGTGGGGCCTGGGGTATGTCCATCAGTGGGACCACACGGGGAGCTTCGTGAGGAAGGGACTTTGTTGGATTACTCTGCGTATTCCCAGCACTCTGATAACCCAGCCCAATGCCCGAGTGTAGCGTGCGCCTGACTGATACACGTTTATAGACCTGAGGAATGGGTCACCGCCACTTGAAGAGTCGTTCTCTTTCCCAGGCACTTGTCATGTGGCAGATAAAAACCCCATGTGTCACAAGCACAGACATGGGAAAATCATTTTTTTCTCCACTGTGAGAGGAAAGCCTATAAAATCTTATCTCTTCCCCTTGACTCTGGTGTGGACTTTGTAGGTGCTGTTCCTTCTGCCTAAAATGCTGTTCCCTAGCTTTGGAGCCTGGTGAACTCCTACTCATCCATCACGACCCAGTTTATACGGGACCTTCTTGAGGAAATTTTTCCCCACTCTCCCAGGCAGTTACCAACTTTAGACATCTGAGGACTTTCATGGCAATGGGTACTGATTCTAAAAATAACAACAACAACAGTAATAACAACCGTTTGTCTTAGTAACATTCGTACCTAAGGAAAGAAGAGGCGGTTAGGCTGGCCTCAAAAGCTTCACCGCAGATCGACTGTCATGGACACGTGAAGCGCCCTGGGTTTTGATCTGTGAAAAATGGGGGTAAGATTCTAGTGCTGGGCTGAGGAAGCCAGGGGTGACCAGAGGGTGGAAAAATTGCCTTCTGGCACAGATGGAAGCTTCAAAGGCCAGCTGTGAGGTGGGGACAAAGCCAGAGAGAACTTGGGATCATCCCCTGTTATGCAAGGAGGAAACTCTGAACCCCCAGGAGGTAGCCAGGGTGACGGGAACAAGGGAGCAGGGACCCGGAAGCCAGAATAACAGCCTTAGGGAGTGTTATTTGTACCAATATTTTTGTCAACTCCACACCTCTCCTGCATTTCTCTTAAAGGGGCAGCTTTCAGACTGACAAATCATTTTTCTTCCTTTCCACACGGGGATGGATGTGAAAATACCTAGCCCTCCAATAAGTATTCATTTCCTTATTTCCTTTCACATGTTTCGCCAAAAGAATACATTTTGTTTCCCTGAGCAACGTGGGTTTCTCAGTTAAAGAGAAGCAGATTAGGAATGTTCTTCAAACACCCACAGGGTACTTTATTTATGGCTCTTTAAAGGAGATATTCTCTACAGAAATCAATCTTCACCACAATGGCCACTCAGTCTGTAAGACAGTAAGTCATTTCATTGTTAGATCAAAACCGCCTTTGCATCTCATGAGTCTCGTATGCGCAACGGCGGTGCTGCATCCGCAGCAGCCTGCCAGCTCCAACTCCTAATATGAGCTTCCAATTATTTGGGGACGAGCCACAACTTTCTTCTCAGCATTGGCACTAAGAATTGTTAACAGTTGTCTCAAACTCTTTGGTGTGTTCTCGGCCAAACACTTCAGACAGTAAGCTTTCAAATATCTTAAAAATTTTAAAGGGCAGAAGGCTGCCAGTGGGTTTAGAGGTCTGGACAGCAAGGATTTCTGGGTCTGTGGCTCCGATGCCAGGTAGGATAGTGGTCAGCCACCTGCACCTCCCCCACTTTTAATTGACATGAGCCATCCTGTTCCAGATGGGACAGGAGGACAACGTAAACATCTCTGTCTGTGTTACACTTAGTGCTTCTACCAACTAGGACTCCTCAGAGCTTCTTGTGCTTCCTGGAATCCCTTTCCTTGGCCTTCCAAGCCCGTGTAGCAGAGCCATGTGCCTCGGGCATAAATGATGAGGACCTGTATGGTAGACTGGATAAATGTTCTCCATTCTTCACCCTTTCTCCCTTTCAAGTGACCATGAAGCAGTGCCCCAGAGCGGGTGGAGTACTTTCTTCCCATCCCACTAAAATTTGGGCTTGGCCACGTGATTTGATTTGGCCAATAGAATGATGAGTAGAAACGACAATGTGCCAATTCTCAGCTGAGGTCTAAGAGGCTTCCCATGTTTGCACTTTTCCTCTTGTGCTCCTGTCGCTGCCATGAAGCTGCTGCCCAAAGATGAAAGGCACGCGGAGCCAACCTGAGCTCAACCCAAAGCCTGGAGCCAAGTCCCACAACCCACGGTCTGACGCAGCATCCCTGAGGCTAACCAATGAGGAAAATAAGTACTGCTGTTTGCCAGTGACTCCCGGGGCTGTTTGTTAAGCAGCACCATTGTAGCAAGAGTTGACAATTACAGTGCCCGACGTCTTGGTCTAAAATAATTCTCTCTTTGCTGGGATGCAATATCTTTACACTGTAAACTTACATTCACAATCATGAGGTGTGTCTGGACACGAGAAAGCATGCTATGTAGGGGGATTGCCCCATCACATCTTTACTCAGAGGGTTACGAGTGGGCCATGACCATGGGTGCTATGGCCATGGCCTACGGCAAAGGCAGAAGGAGGACAGAGGGAAGGAAAAGGGAGACATAAAAGAGTAAAAAGTGAAAAGGCAGAGGAGCAAATGGTGGGGATGTGGACCCCCCTCATTAGGGCCCTCCCAGATTTCTGGAATAAATGAGCTGGGCTGAGGGGAGGCACGAGCTGAGAACTAGGAATCACAGAGCTGCCCCTACAAACTCAGAGCTTTGGTGAGGCTGCGTGGGCTGAGGAACAACCCCTTCGCCCCCTTACTCTCCCACACCAAGGTGTCAGAGCCAGGCTACGGCTGCGCATGGGAGGATCTCTCAGAGGGTGGAGGTGAGTAACAGGGCTGCACTGGAGGTGACTAAGGCATCAAGCCACCTCTGCCTAAAGCACGTCAAGCCCGGTGCTGAGGGCCTCATTCTCCTTTTCCAGCTCTTCGGCCACTCCTCCACCCTGGTGGGTCCACCAGTTTCAATGGGTGTGCGGTCACACAAATCTTTACTGTTAGAAATCCAGCCACACATTACTCAGAGATGAGTCTCAAAAATATTTCCCTGTGAGCGTACTGCATCTACAAACATCTGTCATCCCCTTCTACACTCGGCAGAAGTCATTCTGGGAGACAGTGGGCCCCCAGGGCGGCTCTGGATGCCCCCATCCTCTCTGGCCGGAGTTAGTGGTGTGATGGAAATGGGCGAGTGTACGTGGGGGAGTGGGGACACGGGGAGGGAGGGAAACAGGAGGGCAGGGGGGGATGGGTCACCAGCTGACGTCACCGCTGTGGTTCCTGCCATCAAGGGTACTCACTGTTTCTTTGATTTTAGTTCCCACCTTAACTTAACTATGATTAAGTTTCATCATGTACACAGCTGTCTTCACATACAATCATGCTTCACGTTCTGTGACACACCTCGGCCAGCTACAAACTTTGCCCCCTCCTGGACGCTGGCAAAGAAAAAGAGTCTAACATCATGACGGGAATACAGTCTCCCCCGTAACCACCAACACATATTAGCAAATTCATCCAAATGAAGATTTCTCTCACCAGAAAGAAAAATTAAGTGTTTTTTTAAAAAAATTAATTCCTTGATGCCTAGAATCCTTAATAAAGTCCTATATCTTAACATGTGGGTACAATCAAGTCCAATTTATCTGGCTGCCATTATAAGGAATGTGTGTAATTCAGACAACATCCTGTGGCTCTTATTAAATAAAAAGTTCAAGAAAGTGTTGATACTTGAGATTTATGTTTGATATATTATTATACAAATCGGGGTCTGCTTTAAGTTAAAATGTTTCATCAGCCTAGCCTCACTGAGCCGATTTCCCACAAATCTCCACTTAAAATACATAGACTACATAAAAGAAATGCTATCAATCAAAAAAAATTTCCCAAATCAAATTTTGGGCTACCTAAAAAATGCTATTTTTTTTTTCCCAGACCTTACTTTGAATGGATGAAATTTTATCAGGTATTGTAATGCCATTCTTTTTTTTTTTTTTTTTTTTTAGAGTTGATAAAATTTAATTTTCAATATGAACACATGATCCTTTGAAATCTTAAAATCTCATGAAATGATAGCTGCAAAACCATCAACTGATGATTTTTAAATTATTTTTAATTTCATGGAAAGCACATGATTCTATTCTTTTTTTTTCCTATTTTTTTCATTGATTGATTCTTTAAATTCTATAGTGCTTGTAATGCCATTCTTAATGCAAAACCAAACTCTGCACTTTTACATTTAGGAGGATCCACTTCTAAAGCATCACTGCTCTTACAGGAAGAGGTGTCCTTCCGCATTAGATACTTTCTGTTCCCCGCTGACTGCACCCTCAATCCAGCCGCCTGCCGTGGATGGTCTCTCTCTCACCACTTCTGTTGGAACTAACCCAAGACCGCAGTCACAGAAGCTGGCAAGACCTCATCCAGGCCTCTCCAGAGAACAAAGCTACCTGCTATTTGCCCCAACTGTTCCTTTTCCTTTGTAATTTATAGCCTAGATCTTGCCGCTGTGGAGCACAGATCATTTTAAACAGTTTGTCAAATCTGAATAATACACACACCTCCTTTTAACGGAGCAAGAGGTATGTGTATTATGTTCCCATGTTGACAAATCATTTTCACTACATTTTTTTATTATAGTCTCCCTTCAATATAAAGAAGAAAAATGGATATAAGCACCTCAAGGTTTATAGTTCTTATACAGCCAGATGAAATTCACAAATAGATTGCTCCCACCCTATTCAAATTAACAATGAATTTTGTATATGACACATGATGTTTTGTTGAAACGCAACCAACAAAAAGGTTACGGCAATGTAAGTTATTCTGAGTAAGATGTGTTCATGTGATTATACCCTACAAAGAGGAAAGAGACCCAATTCTCTCTCCACTTTTTTCCATTTTGTTTTTGAGTGTCCATTTTATGCCAAGACACCCTCTGGGTATTTGGGACACATCAGAGAACAAAGGAGATGAAGACCTCTGTCCTCATGGAGCTTACATTCCAAAGGGAGAAGACAGGCCATAAACAAGAAACATATGACTATTAAAATACATAGTATGCTGGAAGAATAGTGTTATGGGGAAATGCAACCAGAGCAGGATAAGTGGGTGGGGAGCCTGGGGTGTATAAGCAGAAGGTCATGGAAGGCCTCACTGAGAAACTAAGAGTTGAGAAATAACTTTGTTAAAAAATAATATTCAAAATGGGTGAAATCATGGCTCTCCTACAGATATAAAATGAAGACATGTTAAAGATTTTATTTCACTCATTAGTCAAGCAGGAACTTGGCAGATGTTCTAACGAGTTCAAAAAAGAATCTGAATAATAAAGGCATTTATAAATTAGGAATATTGAAATGAATGCACAAATAGGGGTGAGAGAGGAATCAACTGAACACTATAAGATAGAATAGAATTTGCATATCTATAGACAATAATTATTTTGCTATCAGTTATCTATAATTAACAGGATTGTAAAATAGCTTCCATAAAACCAGAATCACATCATCCAAAGGGGTTTCTCTCTAGAGACTAGATAATGCAGTTTTTCATGGAAGCACAATTATTTTCTACAGCTTGCAGCAGGCGAGAGGGTGAACCACTTCTGTCTACTTGGAAGGTTACATAACGGGGAAAGCAGATTAGAGCCAGACTCTCTGGGTTCAAATGCAAGTACCAGTCCTGTCTGCCTGTGGGACTTTGGGTAAGTTACTTAACCCTTCTGTGCCTCAATATCCCCATAAGGAAAATGGGGATGATGATAATAAAAGTATTTCCTTTACAGGGTGGTTGCAAGGATTACATGAGTTACTAAGAATGCACTTGAGGGCTTCCGTGGTGGCGCAGTGGTTGAGAGTCCGCCTGCCGATGCAGGGGACACGGGTTCGTGCCCCGGTCCGGGAAGATCCCACATGCCGTGGAGCGGCTAGGCCCATGAGCCATGGCCGCTGAGCCTGCGCGTCTGGAGCCTGTGCTCCGCAACGGGAGAGGCCACAACAGTGAGAGGCCTGCATACTGCAAAAAAAAAAAAAAAAAAAAAAAAGAATGCACTTGAACTACACCTGGTACATAATAAGTGTTATTCAAATGTTTACTATTATTTTTTAAGCAACAGGGAAACCTCTGTGTAGAACACGTTGTGAGGACATTTGGCCTTCACCTAGCTCAAAGGCATCATTTAGCTACTGTATCCACCCTGGTTCTTTGTTCATTAGGCAATGACTCCAATAAAGGCACTGAAATCCAGGGAGAATCTTCAGCTATTTGGTGATTATTGTTTATAAGGTGACCTGGAATACGTTTATGTGAGGTTTTTTTTTAAAGACTATCATCAAAAAATGAAAGAACATTAACAGATACACACTACTATATATAAAATAGATAAATAACAAAGACCTACTGTATAGCACAGAGAACTATATTCAATATCTTGTAATATGTAAATTGATACGGCCACTATGGAGAACAGTATGGAGGTTCCTTAAAAAACTAAAAATAGAAATACCATACGACCCATTAATCCCACTACTGCATATATACCCTGAGAAAACTGTAATTCAAAAAGACACATGCACCCCAATGTTCATTGCAGCACTATTTACAATAGCCAGGTCATGGAAGCAACCTAAATGCCCATCGACAGATAAATGGATAAAGAAGATGTGGTACATATATACAATGGAATATTGCTCAGCCATAAAAAGGAACGAAATTGGGTCATTTGTAGAGCTGGGGATAAAATCTAGACACTGTCATACAGAGTGAAGGTAATGAGGAAGAGAAAAACAAATATCGTATATTAACGCATATATGTGGAACCTAGAAAAATGGTACAGATGAACCGTTTGCAGGGCAGAAATTGAGACACAGATGTAGAGAACAAACGTATGGAAACCAAGGGAGAAAGCGGCGGTGGGGTGGTGGTGTGATGAATTGGGCAACTGGGATTGACACGTATACACTGATGTGTATAAAACTGATGACTAATAAGAACCTGCTGTATAAAAAAATAAATAAAATAAAATTCAAAAAAAACAAGAAAATGAAAGAACATTAACAGATACACACTACTATATATAAAACAGATAAATAACAAAGACCTACTGTATAGCACAGGGAACTATATTCAATATCTTGTAATATGTAAATTGATACAGCCACTATGAAGAACAGTATGGAGGTTCCTTAAAAAACTAAAGATAGAACTACCATACGACCCAGCAATCCCACTGCTGGGCCTATACCCTGAGTAAACCATAATTCAAAAAGAGTCACGTACCACAGTGTTCACTGCAGTTATATTTACAATAGCCAGGACATGGAAGCAACCTAATTGTCCATCGACAGATGAATGGATAAAGAAAATGTGGCACACGTATACAATGGAATATTACCATAAAAAGAAACGAAATTGAGTTATTTGTAGTGAGGTGGATGGACCTAGAGTCTGTCATACAGAGTGAAGTAAGTCAGAAAGAGAAAAACAAATACTGTATGCTAACACATATATATAGAATCTAAAAAAAAAATGGTTCTGAAGAACCTAGGGGCAGGACAGGAATAAAGACACAGACGTAGAGAATGGAC
>NC_041219.1:29715389-29716834 GCF_002837175.3 Physeter macrocephalus | reverse complement strand
TACCAAATGTAAAATAGATAGCTAGTGGGAAGCAGCTGCATAGCACAGGGAGATCAGCTCGGTGCTTTGTGACCACCTAGAGGGGTGGGATAGGGAGGGTGGGAGGGAGACGCAAGAGGGAGGAGATATGGGGATATATGTATATGTATAGCTGATTCACTTTGTTATAAAGCAGAAACTAACACACCATTGTAAAGCAATTATACTCCAATAAAGATGTTAAAAAATATATCTTGTAATAACCTACAATGGGAAAGAATTTGAAAAAGAATATATATATATATAACTGAATCACTTTGCTGTACACCTGAAACTAACACAACATTGTTAATCAACTATACTTCAATTTTTTTTTAAATGAAAGAACAGATTTAAAAAAAAATTCTGGCAGAAAACACAGATCCCTGAGCACATATTTGCTGCCTTCAGCTTAAGAAACACTGGTTTAAAATGCTTAGCCTGAGGCCTCCAAGTTGCTGTGACTCCAGCCAAGATGGCCCTTGAGTGCTCACACTTCCCTTGGAGCTAGTTCTGTCTCCATCTATCTTGTGCCCCTGGAGCGGGGAAGAGAGTCAAGTAGATGAGAACTGTTGGGTCAGAAAGAAGAAAGAGAAGTGTTCTAAAACGACAACCCAAGGGATAGCTATGATAACACTGCTTATGAAGATGGAGCCCACCTGGGTCCATTCCCTGGGCTGGTCATGGTGGAGGTGGCCCAAGTGTAGAGCTTGGCAGACTCTGAGCGGTTACATTCCACCCTCGTTCTGTGTTTTCAACTCCTTGTTTTTAAAGAATGCAAATAGTATCATTGATTCATTCTTTAATTTCTGGATGGAGGTTCAAAGAGAAGGATGCTGTAGACTGCATATACTGATTACTCTCATCATCACTGGTGCACCTCTTGGTCCATATGAGAGCCGTCAGGCCACGTGGCCCTATCACAGCCTTGGCATCTCCCTCGGGTCAAGGGTACCAGCCACCAATCCTCTGGGCACACTAACTAGCTAAAGCCAGGCAGACTTCCACTGGGGGTGGTGGTGGGGAGCTGAACACCCTGCACAAAAGTGAAAGCTGTTCCCCCCACTCTTCGGGAGCAGGAACAGGGCCAACACTCACGAAACAGGGTGAGAATAGTAAAATGCAGTCACCATCCTCGCGCTAAGTCAGGTTCCTCAAACAATAAGTACAAAGGACCAAGAAGCCTGTGTGCGAGCACAGGTCACTCTCCACACCTCCCCTCCCGGGACCCTGTGCAGCCCGCCACTGCCAGGGTCCCGTGATCCAGAGACAACCTCCCTGGGAAAACGCACGGCGCGCCTCGGGCTGGTGCAATGTCACGCCGGCCTCTGCAGCCGCAGGCTCGCCCCGCCTCCGTACCCCTCCCTCCCCCCGGCCTGAGTGAGCCAGAGCCCCCGAATCAGCTGCTCCTTTAACCCCGTCCTGTC
>NC_041219.1:29714962-29715320 GCF_002837175.3 Physeter macrocephalus | reverse complement strand
CGGATTAAATCTCCACAATCAACTTGATGTACCCTGCATCTGTGGAATACCTGAATAGAAAACGAATCATCCCAAATTGCGGAGGTGGACTTTGGGAGCAAGATATATTATTTTTTTCCCCTTTTTCTCTTTTTGTGAGGGTGTATGTGTATGCTTCTGTGTAAGATTTTGTCTGTATAGCTTTGCTTTCACCATTGGTCCTAGGGTTCTGACCGTCCCTTTTTTTTTTACTTTTTAAAATTTTTCTTCTTAGTAATTATTTTTTATTTTAATAACTTTATTATATTTTATCCTACTTTATTCTCTTTTTCTCTTTCTCTCTCTCTCTTTCTCTCTCTCTCTCTCTCTCTCTCTCTCT
>NC_041219.1:29714107-29714612 GCF_002837175.3 Physeter macrocephalus | reverse complement strand
TTTTTTTTTACTTTTTAAAATTTTTCTTCTTAGTAATTATTTTTTATTTTAATAACTTTATTATATTTTATCCTACTTTATTTTATTCTCTTTTTCTCTTTCTCTCTCTCTCTTTCTCTCTCTCTCTCTTTCTCTCTCTCTCTCTCTTTCTTTTTTCTCCCATTTATTCTGAGCCGTGTGGATTAAAGGCTCTTGGTGCTCCAGCCAGGCATCAGGGCGGTGTCTCTGAGGTGGGAGAGCCAACTTCAGGACACTGGTCCACAAGAGATCTCCCATCTCCACATAATATCAAATGGTGAAAATCTCCCAGAGATATCCATCTCAACACCAAGAACCAGCTTCACTCAACGACCAGCAAGCTACAATGCTGGACACCCTATGCCCAACAACTAGCAAGACAGGAACACAGCCCCATCCATTAGCAGAGAGGCTGCCTAAAATCATAATAAGGCTACAGACACCCCAAAACACACCACCAGACGTGGACCTGCCCACCAGAAAGACA
>NC_041219.1:29713669-29713930 GCF_002837175.3 Physeter macrocephalus | reverse complement strand
GGAAGATCCCACATGCCGCAGAGCGGCTGGGCCCGTGAGCCATGGCCGCTGGGCCTGCGCATCCGGAGCCTGTGCTCCGCAACGGGAGAGGCCACAGCAGTGAGAGGCCCGCGTACCGGAAAAAAAAATAAAATAAAATAAAGTGATGAAGGAGGAAAACCTACAACCAAGATTACTCTATCCAGCAAGGATCTCATTCAGATTTGATGGAGAAATTAAAACCTTTACAGACAAGCAAAAGCTGAGAGAGTTCAGCACCAC
>NC_041219.1:29710758-29713193 GCF_002837175.3 Physeter macrocephalus | reverse complement strand
AAATGGTAATAGGAACATACATATTGATAATTACCTTAAATGTAAATGGATTAAATGCTCCCACCAAAAGACACAGACTGGCTGAATGGATACAAAAACGAGACCCATATATATGCTGTCTACAAGAGACCCACTTCAGACCTAGGGACACATACAGACTGAAAGTGAGGGGATGGAAAAAGATATTCCATGCAAATGGAAATCAGAAGAAAGCTGGAGTAGCAATTCTCATATCAGACAAAATAGACTTTAAAGTAAAAACTATTACAAGAGACAAAGAAGGACACTATATAATGATCAAGGGTTCGATCCATGAAGAAGATATAACAATTGTAAATATTTATGCACCCAACATAGGAGCACCTCAATACATAAGGCAAATACTAACAGCCATAAAAGGGGAAATCGACAGTAACACAATCATAGTAGGGGACTTTAACACCCCACTTTCACCAATGGACAGATCATCCAAAATGAAAATAAATAAGGAAACACAAGCTTTAAATGATACATTACACAAGATGGACTTAATTGATATTTATAGGACATTCCATCCAAAAACAACAGAATACACATTTTTCTCAAGTGCTCATGGAACATTCTCCAGGATAGATCATATATTGGGTCACAAATCTAGCCTTGGCAAATTTAAGAAAATTGAAATCATATCAAGTATCTTTTCTGACCACAACGCTATGAGACTAGATATCAATTACAGGAAAAGATCTGTAAAAAATACAAACACATGGAGGCTAAACAATACACTACTTAATAACGAAGTGATCACTGAAGAAATCAAAGAGGAAATCAAAAAATACTTAGAAACAAATGACAATGGAGACACGACGACCCAAAACCTATGGGATGCAGCAAAAGCAGTTCTAAGAGGGAAGTTTATAGCAATACAATCCTACCTTAAGAAACAGGAAACATCTCGTATAAACAACCTAACTTTGCACCTAAAGCAATTAGAGAAAGAAGAACAAAAGAACCCCAAATTTAGCAGAAGGAAAGAAATCATAAAGATCAGATCAGAAATAAATGAAAAAGAAATGAAGGAAACAATAGCAAAGATCAATAAAACTAAAAGCTGGTTCTTTGAGAAGATAAATAAAATTGATAAACCATTAGCCAGACTCATCAAGAATAAAAGGGAGAAGACTCAAATCAATAGAATTAGAAATGAAAAAGGAGATGTAACAACTGACACTGCAGAAATACAAAAGATTATTAGAGATTACTACAAGCAACTGTATGCCAATAAAATGGACAACCTGGAAGAAATGGACAAATTCTTAGAAATGCACAAGCTGCCGAGACTGAACCAGGAAGAAATAGAAAATATGAACAGACCAATCACAAGCACTGAAATTGAAACTGTGATTAAAAATCTTCCAACACACAAAAGCCCAGGACCAGATGGCTTCACAGGCGAATTCTATCAAACATTTAGAGAAGAGTTAACATCTATCCTTCTCAAACTCTTCCAAAAGATAGCAGAGGGAGGAACACTCCCAAACTCATTCTATGAGGCCACCATCACCCTGATACCAAAACCAGACAAAGACGTCACAAAGAAAGAAAACTACAGGCCAATATCACTGATGAACATAGATGCAAAAATCCTCAACAAAATACTAGCAAACAGAATCCAACAGCACATTAAAAGGATCATACACCATGATCAAGTGGGGTTTATCCCAGGAATGCAAGGATTCTTCAATATACGCAAATCAATCAACGTGATACACCATATCAACAAACTGAAGGAGAAAAACCATATGATCATCTCAATAGATGCAGAGAAAGCGTTTGACAAAATTAAACACCCATTTATGATAAAAACCCTGCAGAAAGTAGGCATACAGGGAACTCTCCTCAACATAATAAAGGCCATATATGACAAGCCCACAACCAACATCGTCCTCAATGGTGAAAAACTGAAACCATTTCCACTAAGATCAGGAACAAGACAAGGTTGCCCACTCTCACCACTCTTATTCAACATAGTTTTGGAAGTTCTAGCCACAGCAATCAGAGAAAAAAAAAGTTTTTAACAGAACTAGAACAAAAAATCTCACAATTTGTAGGGAAACACAAAAGACCCCGAATAGCCAAAGCAATCTTGAGAACGAAAAATGGAGTTGGAGGAATCAGGCTCCCTGACTTCAGACTATACTACAAAGCTACAGTAATCAAGACAGTATGGTACTGGCACAAAAACAGAAATATAGATCAATGGAACAGGACAGAAAGCCCAGAGACAAACCCACACACATATAGTCACCTATCTTTGATAAAGGTGGTAAGAATATACAGTGGAGAAAAGACAGCCTCTTCAATAAGTGGTGCTGGGAAAACTGAACAGGTACATGTAAAAGTATGAAATTAGAACACTCCCTAACACCATACACAAAAAGAAACTCAAAATGGTT
>NC_041219.1:29708012-29710727 GCF_002837175.3 Physeter macrocephalus | reverse complement strand
CATAGGCAGAACACTCTATGACATAAATCACAACAAGATCCTTTTTGACCCACCTCCTAGAGAAATGGAAATAAAAACAAAAATAAACAAATGGGACCTAATGAAACTTAAAAGATTTTGCACAGCAAAGGATGCCATAAACAAGACCAAAAGACAACCCTCAGAATGGGAGAAAATAGTTGCAAATGAAGCAACTGACATAGGCTTAATCTCCAAAATTTATAAGCAACTCATGCAGCTCAATAACAAAAAAAGACAACCCAATCCAAAAATGGGCAGAAGACCTAAATAGACATTTCTCCAAAGAAGATATACATATTGCCAACAAACACATGAAAGAATGCTCAACATCATTAGAGAAATGCAAATCAAAACTACAATGAGATATCATCTCACAACGGTCAGAATGGCCATCATCAAAAAATCTAGAAACAATAAATGCTGGAGAGGGTGTAAAAAAAAAAAAAAGTACAAAGCGCAGGACATAGAAGATCAAAAGGTCCTCCCAAATGGACATAATTTACACTCACACACTCATGTGAACACACTCATCCCAGGGGTCCTTATAGCACTTTATCATAGTCTGTCCTCCAGTGTTATCATTCATTCATTAATCTGTCTTTTCCGATTATAAGAGCCTTCTCTTGGTTTTCTCTGTACATGTTGGGTATTATCTATTAAGCCTTTACCATATATCAAACACTTTGCATTATCTCACTGAATTCCCACAACAGCCCTCTGAGTTAAATAAAATTAATGTTCCCTCTTTGCAGATGAGGAAATTGAGGCCCAACTGTGGAAGAGCACAGTCTACTCTCTGTGTGGCCAACGTCAGTGCAAACTGTTGGTCACCAGTCCATGATGAGTTTAAGTATAGGAATTGAGAGTAAATATTTAGCGACTTCACTGCAATTTGTCATTGTCACCACATCCAAGTATGTGATCAGTAGGCTTGTCTGGTCAGCACAAACTATGGACTAGTCAGAAACATGAAGAAGGACCATGCTAAAATGTGTGATGTTCAAGGTTAGTTTTTCAACTGTAACCCCAAAGTGTATAAAAATCTAGAATTCATTGGTTTCATTAAAAGATGATTTAATTGTAACTGTATTACGTTACAGGATAAATTGTTGGAACTGGCAACTAATGAAGGAATGAAGATGGAGTTTAAAATTCAGCAAACTTGCTGCATTTTAGATGAAAGTTAAAAAATGAATATCCTGAGTTTGCTGAAATGGGTTTAAAAATCTCTTCTTTCTGTCTGGTCAACATACCTCTGTGAGACGGGCTTCTCTCGAGCGTAATTAAAACAAAACACAGAAACAGTTTATATACCTCATCTCCTGAAAGTAGCACTGTTGTATCCAACCTAGATTAATTAGTCAACCTAAACACTTTCCTACATGAAAAGTGAAGTATTGATAAATATGGTGTTTGTTTAAAGTGTGCTTATAGGCATTTAATAGAGGAATCTCTATTTCACTTATGACTTTTTCCTTTGGCTAAAATTACAGAACGACAAAAGTTACCAGTATGAAGAGTGATATTCTATATAACTGCCTTTATATGCATTTTCACTGAATATGTAGCTTTTTGTAATTATTTCCCCCATTATGTTTATTCTTATTTATTGAAATGTAATCTTACGCCTGCCTAATCTATAATAAGAACTAGGGGCTTGTATTTTGGTATCTTTGTTTTTAATTTTATTTTCCTAGTAATTTATTTTTATGGTATTATCCAAAATTATCAGTCCACAATGTACTGGAAATTTAAAACACCGGTCCTTCTCCACAGATGGTTTGAAAAGCACTGCTCTTGAACGTTGACTCCACGAGTCCCAAACTTTGTTTTGCTTGCTGATGCAGCCCTAACTCTTAGATCACTGCCAGGTCATAGTAGGTGCTCAAGAAACATCTGTCAAATAAATGAATGAATAAAACTGAGGTTAGTAGAGGCCATAGCCCATGCCCTTAGCCACTCTGTTATACCGCCTCGTACCAAGGGTATAGAAGTCACATCAGAATCAGGATTAGGATCAGACTAGCTGGAGAAGGCTTTCTAGAAGAGTAAGCTTGAGCACAGCCTTAAACAAAAGGGTGAGGAAAATTTGAAAAGGGTGAGAGGATTTGATCAAACCCCCTCCTTCAAAAGCTGAAAGCTAGAGCTACGGAACTGCTGCTGTCCAGAGAGCAAGCCCAGAATTTCTCCCCTTTCCTTGCTAATATTTAGCTTCTGTTGGGTCCTAAAAACCAGGTTCTGGTACAGATTTACAACTCACTGAGTTGTGTCCTCAGGAGTGAGTCTTGGGTAGGAGAGCATTTGAGGTTCTGGGGGCCAGAAGGCAAGAGAAGAATATTCTCCCACCTTAAAAAAAAAGGGGGGGCTTCCCTGGTGGCGCAGTGGTTGGGAGTCCGCCTGCCGATGCAGGGGACACGGGTTCGTGCCCTGGTCCGGGAAGATCCCACATGCCGCGGAGCGGCTGGGTAGGCTTAATCTCCAAAATTTATAAGCAACTCATGCAGCTCAATAACAAAAAAAGACAACCCAATCCAAAAATGGGCAGAAGACCTAAATAGACATTTCTCCAAAGAAGATATACATATTGCCAACAAACACATGAAAGAATGCTCAACATCATTAGAGAAATGCAAATCAAAACTACAATGAGATATCATCTCACAACGGTCAGAATGGCCATCATCAAAAAATCTA
>NC_041219.1:29702020-29706465 GCF_002837175.3 Physeter macrocephalus | reverse complement strand
GCCCTGGTCCGGGAAGATCCCACATGCCGCGGAGCGGCTGGGCCCGTGAGCCATGGCCGCTGAGCCTGCGCGTCCGGAGCCTGTGCTCCGCAACGGACAGGCCACAACAGTGAGAGGACCGTGTACCGCAACAAAAAAAAAAAAAAAGAAAGGGTGAGAGGACAGAGGCAGATGTTCCCCGCAGTGGGCAGGGCAGGGGTGGGGGGCAGCAATGGCAAAGGCGGAAAGCAAGGCTCAGTGTAGGGGCCTGGATGAAACGGCTCTGCGATCTACCCAGAGACAACCTCCAACTTGTGCCTGAAAAACAAAGGCCACCCTCGACGCACAGAGAACAAACTAGTAGTTACCAGGAGGGAGGGGGAAGCGGGGAAGGACAAGATAAGGGTACAAACTACTGTGCATAAAATAAATAAGCACGGGGCAGAGACAAGATGGCAAAGTAGAAGGACGTGAGCACACCCCCTCTCACGAAAACACCAAAATCACAACTAACTGCTGAACAACCATAGATAGAATAAATAAGCTACAAGGATATATTGAACAGCACAGGGAATATAGCCAATGTTTTATAATACCTATAAATGGAGTTTAATCTATAAAATTTGGAATCACTCTGTTGTACACTGGAAACTAATATTGTAAATCAACTCTACCTCAATTAAAACAACAACAACGACTAAGTCCAGAGGTTACTGTGCTCCTTCAAAATCCACCGAGCCTCCAGCAGCGGCCAGGCTGCCAGAAGAGTTAGCCCTGCCCCATGACCGCCAGCATCACCACCTTGTCACTCTGCAGCCAGGAGGGCTCCCAGGGAAGCTGATGGTAGATCCTAATGCCCCAGGGACCACCACCTTGCACAAGTCTAGGGGCCCCAGGGATTTTGTATTTATAACCTGGTGGGGGCCTGTACAAAGAGGATTTCCCCAAATTGTTTAAACTTCAGCCCCCCGACACCTAGACCTGCCTCGGCCCCTTCTCAGGCCGCCGCCTCCCTCATAGAAGTTGCTTTCCTCTCCTTGGAGGCAGGCATTCTCTCTATCTGCCACAAGGTGGCGCCAGACATCCTAACGTGAGACGGGACTGCCCAGACCACGTACGCAAAGCGTGAGGTTTTTGCTTCCATTCTTAGAAGCTGAAAAACCCACTTATTTGCTCTTTATATCCGTGGCAAGCTAACACTTCTCTTTGCATGTTTCTGGTTTCATTTTTTAAGTTACACTGAGGTGGGGCCAGAGCGGGGTCAGATTATCTTTATAAATCCTACATATTGTGGGAACTAGAGAAATTAGCCAACTTACCACCACCAATTAGTCAGAAACGAGAGAGCCCAAGGAAAGGAGAAAAACGCCTGTGTAAGAAATAAACAAAGTAGGTGTTGCAAGTTCATGTCTTTTTACTTGTTAAAAACTGCACGGTTACAGAAGTGAGTATGGATTTGAACACTCAGTACTGAAAATTCCCTGAAGTCCAATTCCTCTGTCCAGAGCAACATCTATTAAGAGTTTCTGTATTGTTATGTTATCAGTGTCCAAGAGAAACGTCAGGAACCATCGCACTCCCGATGCAGGGGGCCCAGGTTCGATCCCTGGTCAGGGAACTACATGCCCCATGCCTCAACGAAGATGCCGCGTGCCGCAACTAAGACCTGAAGCAGCCAAACAAATAAATAAATAAATAAATATTTTTTTAAAAAACAACAACAAAAAAACACCTGTACTTAAGGCAAGGAATTGGAAAACAACAATTTGTACTATTTGTGGTCTGCGATAACTCAGCACAGAATAATTTTAGGGCACCAAGTCAATAAGGATTAATATTTGGTAACTAAGCAGCACAAACTGAAGTCTTTTTCTTGTTATTTTTGAGAAGGTGAAACTAAGATTATTAACATTTATTTTCAGAAGACATTTTAATTATTGTCAAACACTGCATGTAAAAAAAAATGCTAATCGGTGAGGCCCAGTTCATGTCCCTCAAAGCTCTCTTATCTATTAAAAAATGTTTATATTCTCATTCATTCTGTGAATATCTACAGATTGTCCATGCTTTGAAGAGCGGAGTGAACAGGAAAACAGGGAAAGCAGCCATCGCTCAGCCTACTTTTTTACCCTTTAGAGTTCACAATGTTTTTCAAATCCGGTTTTTCAAATAACTCCTCTATCTGAGGACAGAGAAAGATTTTTCCGGGGAAATCACTGATAGCCACTGTAATAACAACATCTGCCCTTTACTGTGTGTATGATCCACCCCTCCTTCCTTCTGAAACTCTGTTGTCTGTGGGTAAATGAGAAGCAGTTCAACTGGTTTGCTGGAGACTTTTACATGGGTGAATTTCCTTTGGAAAAGGAACTGGATGGCTACATTAACGCCAGCTGGGAAAGTGCGTTGCAGTCATTCTACTTCCTCCCACATCTGTATATGCAGGCCATTCCCCCCCAACCCCATGATTGCACATCCAGCCCTATCCTATCCCACATTTTCAGGCTAGGCCCACATGCAGATGGGAAAGGGCCTCTTCTCACTTTAGGCTGCCTCACATGGATACCCCTTGGGTCCCTAATTTGCCAACATCCCAAAACTTCCTAATGTTCCTGGTACTGAGTTTGTTCTTCCTGGGCCAGAAGAAGAGGTGGTGATCAGTCCACGAGGTTAAAAAATAAATAAATGCTTGTCCCAGAAGCACCCACCTATTTCTCTGCTCCTGAAAGAAACAAGTCGATTTGAATGAGATAGTGTATGGGAGAAGCTGGGCACAGTGCCCTGTACATTGTGAGCCTTCAACAAGGCTTAGATGCTGCCTGCATCTGCACCTTCTATGAAGCTTTCAACAAGGCTCCCACAGATGGAGCTATTTCTTGTTAGCCATCATTCCATCAGCGTCACCCAGCAATTCCAACACAGCACCTGGCAAACCACAGGCATTCAATAAAAAAGTGTGCCGTGGATCTCAAGTTCTTGGGATCTCAATTTCTTTACCTTTAACATAGGGACTGTAACATCTGACTTCAGAGACTCTTCTATCACATGCTGAAGAGCCCAGACACAGTAGAATTTTATTTTTCTCTTTTTTTTCCTTGGGAGAAAGATGGACTTATCCACTTCTCCAGCATCTCCCCACGTGGCTCACAATCAGGTAGCCACACAAATAGTGTACGATCTGTAGTCCTCCACATATGTACACATCTCCATTTAATCTCTTCCTTGAAAACATCAGACATAATTTTATTAAGCAGTTAAAGGAACACAAGCCTGCTAAGATCAAAGCGGCCAACTGGTCACCCAGCTTTCCCAAAGTGAGGCTGTAGTTCATTACAGCCAATCAGTTAATCGCACCCACCTCCCCCGTACGTCAACATGTCCGGGAAACAGACTCAGAAGCCCTGGGCACTGCAGGGAAAATCTTTCCAGGTAACCAATGGTATTAAAAAAGCAGACGTCTTGAAAGATGATTAGGACTGTAAAAAATCAGAGGTTCCTACAACCTGAGACAGTCTCCAGGTGCCCCCATGGAGTCTCACAGAGAAGTACAGGCTCTGCTGACAATGCTTTTTCTTTAAACAGATGGGTTGCTCCTTACCAGACATTTTTGGACTAAACCCGAACCTTCACTTTCTTTGCAATTGTTTTTGTTGTCTGTATTGTTTGTGAGGATCTTAATTCTGGCTTGAAGCACGTCCCCTTTCAGCTCTCATACTTGGTAACATTTGGCTTCCTCTTCTTCTGCAGGTTGCAGGCAGGAAACTGGAAAATGGGCCACAGGAAACCTGGCCTCCTACATCTGTCCCACTTTGTAATTGCAGCTCTGGTTTCATTTTGCCTTGTGTGTCAGCTCTGTTTTAACCCTCAACACGACGGCCAAAGTCTGCTTTCTGTAAGAACACTGCTACTCTTATTGCCCAAGGAAACTCACTGAGGCTTTTTTTTCTTCCCCAGAGTGATTAACCATATGAATCAACGTGGAAAAAAATACTGAACGAATTCTCCTAACAGTAGTCATTTGGATCAAAAGAATATGGAGCTAGAAAAATGATACATTCAATGTGATAAAACTACTACTAAGTCCCCAGTGAAAATTCAAGACTACTTTACAACACTGCACACAGCAGAAGCTGTATCAGTATAATGATTAGTGGTCCAAGGATGCCTGACCAATTTTGACTTTTGAGGCTTTGATAAATAACATATAATCATTCTTCATTATAATCTCTCTCATTATGATGCTATTTCAAATTATGTTTCTTAACCATATCACCAACTATTAGGTTCAACCATATGAAATTGTTTTTATGGGTCAAATACCAGCAGTCTCATACGGTCAACCTAAAGCATATAATTACACCCAGAGAATAGATAGATAGACACACACACACACACACACACACACACACACACACACACACACACACACACACACACACACACACACATCCACACACACACGCACA